>NC_140952.1:147905972-148068472 GCF_014529385.1 Adiantum capillus-veneris
ACCTAGGGTTCCTACTAAGGTCCTAGAGCCTAAGGTAGACGAATAATGAGTGCCCGCGTTAACAGAGACACTCTCGATGTGCTCGTCCTCTAGCACACGACCAGAGCGTAGATGCATGTGACCTCAACACTCTTAGAGGTGTTGGTGAGTGCCCCTAGAGGCCGCTCACCTAGTTTTTTAGGTGTTTACAACCCAATTCTTTTTGTATTTTTGGTCCCTTTTTTTTAACCGAGCCACAGAATATGGCGTACGATAGCTCAAAACGAGCATCTTGGCTAGAGAGACATGTCGTGCTTTACAGTCCCCCAATTTGGTTACGTACATCCCTTGGAATCCTAAAACTAGTCTTTTCCCAGGTGGGGAGAGGCTAGAATCAGTAAGTCCAAAGGGTGAGTGTGAAGGGGATGGTGGAGGACTTGAGGAACTTGTCCCACATGCCCTCATTCCCTCTTGTGGGGGTAGGGTATATATATAAGAGTGAGTCTAGTATATATCATAAGACTGAGGATTAAGGCCTGGGCCTGGGCTTGGGCTTGTTGGGGAAATGATCCCTATCCAAAATTTTCATAGAACACACTCACACCTCACGCTTAATATTTTTGTTTTTTTTTGGGCGATTGCCGCGCGCGGTTTCAATGGCCTTTTTGGACCACACACACACTACACCTTTACCTACTCTCCTAACTAATCAAACCTTATCTCTACAGCTAACTACTCTGCTAACTAAACTTCACTACTGTACTAACTGCTAACTCACAATACAGCTTCCTACTCTGCTAACTGCTTACTCATTCACTACCTAACACACTAGTTACTCACTGTGCAAATAAAAAACTATGTAAAAGCAGACATTGAAAGAAACAAGCTATTCACTAACTATGCAAAGATTGTGCATGTGCAAGCAGACATTGGCAGAAAACACTCATTCACTACTAACACACTAACTACTAACTGTGCAAATTTAAAAAAACTGTGTAAAAGCAGACATTGGTAGAAAAAAAAGATTATGCAAGAAATTAAAACTTGCAGAAAATAACTTCTTCTTCTTCTTCTTCTTCTTCCTCTTCCTTCCTAACACAAACACTCATAGAAGAAGCACAAAGTGCCTCTTGAGCTTAGTGCAGGGCGATTCCTCGGCAACGATGCCAGAAATGTGGGCTTCTGCCACATGTATTGAAGCAAGGGCCTTGCCTACACTGTGTGTGAGCCACAGATGGCTCCAAGCACACAACTAGCCTAAACTAGTAAGCTCAAAGATCACGATGGTGTGTCACTCACTGCTCTACACTTGTTGTCGTGGAGGATTCCTCGTCGCGAAGAAGAAGGAGCTGCCACTGCGTTGTGCTCAACCACATCGCCGCCGTCGTGCCGCCATAATGCTTGATCACATACACTCCCTCTCTCTCTCTCTCTCTCTCTCTCTCTCTCTCTCTCTCTCTCTCTCTCTCTCTCTCTCTCTCTCTCTCTCTCTCTCTCTCTCTCTCTCGCTCTCGCTCTCGCTTTCTCTCAAGCGCACACACACACTAGTACACAAAGGAGACGGAGAAGGAGATGGAGCAAGAGCACTCTTCTTGCATTGCACAAATGAGAGAATGAGGTATTTTAGGTTTAGATTGACTTTTATATGGGCTTGCCCGTTCACATTTGGGTGCCCACACTTATCCAATCTTACCCAAATATTATAGGTTCCAAATTTAGAGTGCGCCTCTCATCGATGATCACTCTTAACCATTCCTATCTGACCGACAAGCCCGGGCCAATAATATAATACACTACTAGCGGGTCCGACAAGCCCGGCCCATGGCTACATAAAAGGTGGTCGCTTGGTGGTGATCCCTTGGTGATAACAGTATCAATAAGTATGATAAATTATTAGAGGATAACTTTGATCCCTTTAATATGGACATAGCACATGCACCACATAATCACAAACAACACGAACCTAAGGAGAATAACTTATATCAGAAAAAAGACCTACAAGAAAATTCTCCTTTGCCATGGCTTTTTAGTGTTGCTCAAGCGACAAAAATGGCATTGCTATAAAAATGTCACTTAAGCAATGTTATTACCAACATTTTTTGGTGCTTAAGCGATGAAAAAAGTATTTAACACTAGTTTGGTACCAAAACAGGACACTTTAAGTGTCCTCTTTTAACAAATTTAAATTAAATGCTACTTGCATTAGATGGTTTATTTAAGAAAACCCTCTTGATATGCTTAAATATGTTAGCTAGAGGGTCTTTTAAAATTATAACCTTGCATTTTTTAGAATCTATCATGATCAAGAACTATACTCATCAAGTTGACCCTCGTAAGACTGCAATTGACACTTTGAAGAAATCGCCTTCATAAGCTCAAGAAAAAATGAAGCGACCTTGTAGAAAATTTTAGGTGACTCTTCCACAATTTTTCTATAGATAATTGAAAGTTTCATGTGCAAAAAAATTGACTTTGGAGTATATAAAATAATGGAAAGTTCCATGTGTTGGATATGGTCATTTCAAGTATATCGTTGTATACAAAGAAAAATATGTTTTTGATGTATTGTGAGTTTTAAAAAGTGATACATTGCTTGCCCTTTCCATTGAGCACTCAAGGTGGCAAGTAGAAGAGCATTGGTATGCAACAATTATTGGATCATTTTAAATATTCAAAACTGCATAAGAGAAAACTTTCATATTTTCATTCTTGAGACATAAGCATTCAAAACCTCAAATAATATCAAACTTTCCATGTAAATCAACTAAATGTATCAAATTACATGGTACATACACAATTGGGGTGCCTAAAACCTTGGTTTCAATGTTATTATGGAGAACTCAAGATTTTCAAGAGTTTTTGCACGATAAAAAATTCAAGATAGAGTTCAAGCAACAAGATTTAATTGAGTTAGGGAGCCCAAAAAATACGTAGTTTCTTGGTTTAAACATATAAAGTCATTTGTAGTTGTCAAATTGCACTAGAATAGTACCAATTTCATGAGGGGACCTTTGGAACACCAAAATTATGCTCTTATTCAGCACGTGCTCAAGTATGAAATTATGTCTATAGCTTGCATGTGACTTGAAAACTTATCTTTGAAGTGCATTCCATTGTTTTTGTAACACTAAGTGCTAACACTTGGCTTTTATAAACATAAAAAAGGACATCTCAGACAAAAGATATAATAATTTTATGATTTTTTTGGCAACAACTTGAAACTTTAATAAAATTTATGTTGTAGAACTTACACAAATTCTCTCCATACACATTGTATTTTGATATAGAGAAAAATCCAGTGTTTTCTTTCCCTCATAACCAATCTATGGTAGAAGCAAGGTGTAAAACACTTCTTTCTAGCTTGACAAATAAATCGCCAAAACTTGGTAGAAAAACAGGACACTTAAGTGTCCAATTACAGAACTAGTGTTAAAGGAGATGGAGCTACATCGAGTGCCCGAAGTAGAGATGGTGCAAAGTTTTGAACTAGCTGTGGTTCCCGAGATCAGAGAGCATGTAAGAGGAATTAGAAATGATCATGGGGCAACTTGGGAAGCATTCAAATTAGCCTTGAAGGAAGAGTATTTCACGGAGGACTCTGAAAGAGTAACAAAGAGTACTTTTTAGAGTGGGTAGTTCGGCCAAAAGAAGGGCTTTCACCTACCAAACTGCTAAGGTAATTTGAACGCTGATATGATCAATTGTCAAGGACTGAAAAGGCTACACTAAACTCAAAGAAGACAGAACTCTTCTTGCAGGTTGTAGGTAAAGAGATTCAAGAGAAGTTAGAGCTACTACTTGAGGATAAGGATGCGGAAGAGGGTTTGAAGACCGATTGGAATGAGGTCAAAGACACCATTTCACTGCTAGCTAAGCGACAATGACAAAGAGACAAGATGATAGACAACCCTACTCAAGCCCCAAGTGTTCCTAAGAGTCCCATAAAGCCTGTGATTGTGGTTTCAAAGAGTGAAAAATCCATCCTGGATTATATTGTTAAAGGAACGCAAGAGCTCAAGTTAGATCTTACAAGGCTACACTATGAGAGATCGTGGTGTTTACCGTGGGCCATTACCGCAAAACAAGAGAGAGGAATTCAAAATGAGGAGAGAGAAACCCTTTTGTTGTTCAGGCGGCATTTTACCGCCTGTATTACCGCGAGTATTTCTGCAAATATTGCAGCGCCCATTACCGCTAAGGCCATAGACCCCCTTTCCCCTCCCTCTCCCCCCGCGGGTTACCATTTAAATCCAATACAACTCAAAATGTATTTACACACTACAACTCCTACACTCTCCAGAATTCTTGCTCACTTCACTTAATCTCTCTTTCACTCTAAATATTCTATACATAAATCATTGAAATCACAACAAAACCATTACAAATACTATTCATAAGCACATAACGAAACATTTGCAAATTAATCATATACTACACCAAGTGAAAGAATGGAGAGTTTTATTAATTCTCATCTTGTATAAGATCTCTACAAGCACTAGGATCCATATTTAGACCCATATTATTCAAATCAATAAACAAGTTTAGAGATTCTTCCTCCTCTCCATCACCTCCTGTAGAATCATCATCGCTTTCTCCCTCTTCCTCCTCCTCAAGATGACTATTTGCAAGGCTTGGCTGACCTTCTTCAACTTCTACTACATCTTCCTCTGCATCTTGTGGTGATGGTATGATGGGATCAGTTACTGGCTCAATGTCCGTCTCTGCAAAGATAGATCTACCCCGCGGCGTGACTGGAATGACATACCAAAGTCTTCTTTGATATATACATGGCATTTAAAAGACCTGTACGTCACACACAAAGAATAAGCTGATATACATATATTAAAATTTTAATTTAAGTTAATTGCACATAGCCTAAATTACCTGCTCGCAACTACTAGGATACACCAAGTTGTCAGTTTTTCCCCGATGGAATTGGGTGGAATCCACCATAATGAGCCCATTTTCATGTCTTTTGACCTCACCCGCAAACCATCGGCACTCAAAGAGGAATTTGTGAAAAGATCTGAAATCCACTTTGATTATTCTCTCTATAGTACCACAATATCTGACCTCATCTGTTGTTGTGTCAAAGTTTCATCACGCCACAATCATTAGTGGTCCGACGCTCATCTATCTTGCGGGTGTGAAAATTGTTGGGGTTAAGGCCTATGTGCCTTGACCGGTCGCCCAGGTCATGGGCGCCCGCCCACTATTACCCTATACTTATAGTGAGTATAGGGGGAGCTGCCACTTCATAGTCTCTCCACCCACATCGTGTGTGTGTCTCCTTCTCTCTCACTCTCCATCTGTGGTGCTCCCCGATCCCCTTCAATTGGTATCAGAGCTATGGTGACCGCGGAGAGCACAATGGCTTTGAGAGCTTCGAGGCGATAGCTCGCTCGCTCTCGACGGTAGAGAGATTAAGAAAGCTTAGAAGCTTTGTGAGAATGCAATGGGATCTTGTGAGCTCAGTTGAGAGTGATGTATGCTCTTGTGGAAGCTCAGAAATGTGTGTGGAAGACTGTGTGTAAGTGAAGGTGCTGCCCTAAAAACTGTGTGCGCAGCAACACTTTTTTCAGATTCGTTTTTCTCCTTGTAGAATGCAGATCTGAGAATTCTGTTCTAGTGCCATCCATTTCGACGTAGTCTACAACTTTGCAGAAGAAAATTTTTGCAAATTCCTCACCGTTTTGCTGATATTCAGCTCAGACTGACTGTATACAGAAATTCCAGATTTTCTGTTGTCGTATTGTGTGCGAGTTTGATGCACTTTTGGAAGCACGGGAGATTCTTGAAGTTGAGTGCATAAATTCTGAGCTGAAGATGCAATTGCAGATTGTGTTAAGCTTGTGGTTTGAGGGTTTTTTGGTAGACTTGGGCAACGAAGTACGGAGGCGTTTACACACCACCGAGGCGATCTCTTGAGAGACGCAGTTTTTTGGAGCACATAGGTGGAGCTTCTTTCATTGGTTTTCACAGGATACTTTGGCAGTGATTTTGTGCTGGGATTCATGGTCTTTGTGGATGGTTTGCATATGGTTATGGCACATGGTTGATGCCCATTATACATGCATTTTGGCGAGCACTTTCAAGTGCCGGTGAGCTCTCTTGAGAGCATTGTTTTTGCATTGATCAAGTTTCCGGATTGCAAATCTTTTGGCGCTTGCTTATGCGCGGTCACTCCGTTGATGTACGTTGAGTGCGGATTGTCATTGTATGTGAAAATGTGGAGCCATTTTGGCATTTCTACTCATTGGCATTGAGTAGTGTTATGGTTTATGGTAGAGATTGTACTTGAGTTTTTGCTCAGTTTTCAGGGGAAATTCTGTCCGATTTTTCCCAGATTCTCGCCATAGTTTGTGATCGAGTGTTTACTCTCACTTTGACAGGTTTTGTCAGTTTAGACACAGTTTTGTGTTTTTGTATCCACTCTCGCAAGAGTGAGAAGTTGTGTATCTTTCTTTGCTTGAGACAGTGGTTTGCTCTCGGATGGGAGAGTCTTGTGATCGCGAGCATTGTTTGCCATAGTTTTGCAGAGCTTATGCATGTATGTTGAGTGTAGTTTGATGCGCATTGATTGCTCATTGTATTGAGCTTGCAGGACAATGGTTATTTTGTGTTCATAGCCATTGTGCGTCGAAACTCTGGCGAAATTTTCCCAGGAGTTTTATGCGTATCATTTATGCGATCTAGGTAGAGATTGCGGGTTGTACTCAGCATTTGCGTGCGGTGTTCTCTGCAGGTGGGAGACTTGTGCGTGTGTATGCATCGATACCGCATAGTGTGGGCTTGTGATTAGCTCACAGATTGCAGTGTGATACTAGAGTAGGTGAGGCTTGTATTGACATTGCGGGAGCTCTATTTTGGAGTGTGTCTCACAGGTTTTACATTGTGTTTCTGGCCATATTTGTAGACAATTTCTAGGTGTTGTTGGTGAGGTGGTTTTGCTTTCTAGTTTGCTACATTGTGCTCATGGCAGAGACAGGTGATCGCTCAGATTATGATCTCTCCGAAATGTGCATGTTTGATGGGTCAGACTTTGCAGCATGGAGAGAGTGTATGCTTGATGCATTGACACAGTGAGGGTTGCATCGACCATTGAGTGGTGATGCAGGTAGACCTTCAAACATGTCTGACGATCAGTGGCAGGAGCTAGAGGAGATGGCACTATCTACACTCTCTTTGCACCTTGCGGAATCTGTATATGTTCTTGTTATGTATGAGACTACTTCGAGAGCACTTTGGCGTAGATTACATGATATGTATGATAGATCTGAGTCATCACGGACTCGTGTGAGACATATACATTCACGAGCACGCCGACAAGTGACATGTTGGTATTGTGGTCATTCTGGACACGTTAGACGACGCTGTTTTCATCGTATGCGACATCGTAGGAGACATGGCAGTCTCAGAGATGTATGTAGTGATGCCATGGACTCAATTGCTTTGACAGTTGAGGCAGATGTAGTGTCAGAGTATACTAGTGACGGGGATGTCACTTTTACCTCCAGCTATGCACGAGATGCTATACATGTGGATAGTGCACTCCCTTCGCAGTGGTTGCTAGACGCAGATGCTATGTTTCATGTCACGCCGCATCGTGAATGGTTTTGTAGCTATTCTAGCGGGATGCTTGGCAGTGTACGTTTGACCGATGGATCGGTGCATGCGATAGCAGGTGCAGGAGATGTGAGACTGTCATTACCGAGTGGTGCATCTTACTTATTACGACATGTGCGCTATGTACCAGATTTGACAGTGAGTTTGATCTCGATTGTTCAGCTTAGAGATTGTGGATGTCAGATTTCGCTACGAGAGCGAGATTTTGTGATGCATTTGGGTTCGCTAGTGATTGCGAGAGGTGCCAAGAGTGGTACAGGTTACCCATTTCATGTGGATCACGGGAGAGACGGTGTTGTCTCTGTGATCATGCAGCCAGGTAGAGAGCGAGAGAGCAGGCGAGTCTCTTTTGCTTGTGGGTTGCAGGATGCTTTGCATGGAGTGCAGAGCAGTAACCTTGTTGTGCAGGTTGCGTCTACGGATGCACAGGTAGAGCGGGACAGCTCTAGTGAGTCACAACAGGATGAGTCATCAGAGGTGATGACAGAGATGACTCACATGGATGCTGAGATGTCGGCTATTGTGGAGTCATTTCTTGATATGCTTATGCCAGAGCTTGATGCAGATTCAGGACAGATGGATACTCTTGGTACACATGTGATATGTGGTGGGCACGAGGAGTCACTCCAGAGCTCGGAGTCAGAGTGCCATGGTCTCTATGATAGGGGACAGGATTGCCATGAGTTGAGTTCTGAGTTGGAGGTGGCAGAGGTTGCCAGGGTTGCATCAACGTTCGGTGTCCTCATGTACGAGATGCTGATCTCGAGGCCCGACATAGCAACTACAATGGGAGAATTTGTAGTAGGGTTGATTAGTTATTCGATGACTGATCTCGGCATAGAGCATAGGAGAGGTTTGCAGGTATTGGACTGATACTTGCAGGAGTGCATGAGCTCTTGTAGACTATTTGCAGAGCTTGGAGCTAGCTCTGTGTGGCTTCCGCAGCGGAATGTTTGTCTATCAGTAGAGCCGGATGCACTAGCTCATCGAGAGTCATTGGGCATAGGCTGAGAGAATCTCTCACCTTCTATTGGTTGTACACTAGTAGATCTTGCTTAAAGGCACATTGGCCTTTAAGTGGGAGGTTGTTGGGGTTAAGGCCTATGTGCCTTGACCGATCGCCCAGGTCATGGGCGCCCGCCCACTGTTACCCTATACTTATAGTGACTATACTGTATAGGGGGAGCTGCCACTTGATAGTCTCCCCACCCACATCGTGTGTGTGTCTCCTTCTCTCTCACTCTCCGTCTGTGGTGCTCCCCGATCCCCTTCAAAAATGTCGGCCTTCGGACCAAATGGAGTTGAAAATGAGACCCTACAATCACAATGCATAAGAGGTTACATCGCATTTCATTAAGTGATTTGCATACATGCATACATAACATATACACACTCACCTTGCGCAAGCATCCTCACGCATACTCCCATTCTTTAGGGCTTATTTGTTCTCCTTGTGCTTTGGCATTGGTCATGGCATTATGGATCCACTCTACTTGAATCAAATCAGGATATTTTGCAAGATCTTTAGGAAAAGGAGGTGCACGTCTACCTCCATGGGACCTCTTCCATGCATCTCTATCCCTTTCTCTAGCTGTGCGGTCTTCCAAGTACATATTGACCCATTTGGTCATGATAGTGGCATTGAGTAAACAGTAGATGTTGACTATGGCATGAAACTCTCTATCCATGACCAAGAGTGAGCCTTTTCCATTGGAAATGGTTGAGTGCTTCCTAGGATCCTCTTCTTCACTCCACAGACGTAGCAATGATTGATCCACTGTGATGAGATACTGTGAGACATACACAAATGCCTCTTGCACCACCCAACCTTCTGCCATGCTCACCTAAAAACATTAAAACCACATATTTTTTATTAGTAACTCCATAGCGTATAAATGCTATCTATATTGTATTGATTTTGCATACCTCCGGTTGTGACCTCAATCTAACAAAATCCTTTAAAGTCTTCAAGATCTCTCCAAGAAGAACATCCATCTAGAGTGAACCACCCCACAAATGGCAATCTCCTCAACAAGGTGAATCAATAGGTGTATTTGGCTAAGAAGGATTGTACGTGGGAATGCATCCTCAATAGCACACACTGCCTCTACTGCTAGCTGATGGGCTACTGGTATGGCTTCTACTTCTATCTCCTTGGAGCTCACAAATCTACAGGACAGAAATAATATAGTAGATGAAAAAAAATTCCATTGTGCATGCATGCACAACATGATATAGTACTTGAAAAAAACCCATTACCTCACAATCTCACCCACTTTGAATATTGCAGCCTTCACCTTAGTGTCCCCATAACCACTAATAGTTATGGGAAGTACAAACTACAAACAATAAAACATCTTAGTGAATGTCAACCTATATATAAGGACACATAGACACCACAAACTGTTCTACTCTTACCTGAAGGATTTTATGCCAATCATGGGATTTCAATCCATACAATTGAGTGGAGCCACCCTTTTTGGTTTTTGTGAAAGCACCTTTGAGTGACCGCATATATCCCGTTGGAGTTCTGATGGATGCAATAACTTGCTTTGTCTGCTCTTGGTCTGTCTTTGACAGTATCCACGGTGCTTTTGGGAGAATCATCTTTCCCCGCTCCCCCATGCGGGGCGTGGCTGAAGGGGGGAGACGTCTCATGGCTCTTAAATCTTCCCTAGCACCCAATGAATCCTTCTTGCCAATTACGTGATCCCATATAGCTTGCCCAACATTTTTGAATACATGCATAGGGTCCAATAAGTGCTGAATTTTCAACGAAGCCCAATACGGGAGCGACAAGAAGATTGAGTACCTCGACATACCCTTTGGCAACCCATTGGGAGGCGGTGAGGTACCATGATGCTCCTCCCAATGCTTTGCCCAATCAGCCATGTTCCAATGGAACGGCTGCACTCCATTGATAGGGGGAGCATATCTACGATGTGAAGGAGACAGGAAGCGATGGTTGTTGGGATATATCACCTTCCCAAGAAGAGGAGGTCTCTCTGTCACAAGGGAAGGGCCACAAGTGGGACACGCACTATGTCCAGATGTTGTCAATCCTGCCAAGAGGTACACAAACGTTACACATGAGATGATAAACCTAAAGCAAAGAGTACAATTAACATGTGCATACTTACCAGATACCTCTCCAAATCCTGGGTTATCATGCATGGTCCACATGAGGATGCACTTGATGACGGCTTTGCGGTCTCGTGGTGGCCGTGAAATGTCAATGACATCTATGCCTCTCCATAGTTCTTGAAGCTCATCAATAAGAGGCTGCAGATATACATCCATGTTTTTTACCTTGTGCTTTCCTGGAATGAGAAGTGATAGTAAAATGTTTCCCTTTTTTGTTTCCTCCCAAGGAGGAATATTGTAGTTTACAACCACCACCAGCCAAGTGCTCCATGAAGTAGAGCGGTGCCCAAATGGATTCACTCCATCACTAGCTAACCCAATCCTCAAGTGACGAGGCTCATCCCTGAACTCTGGCCATGTGTCCTCTATGTGCTTCCACGCTGGTGAGTCAGCTGGCACTCTCATAATACCATCTGTGGAGCGATTTTTTGCATGCCAACTCAAAAGATCGCTCATACCCTTCGATCTAAACATGTGTTGGATGCGAGGGATGAGTGGAAAATGCCTCAAAACTTTACGTGGAATTCTGTTGCTCTGCATTCCTTCTTTGAACCTAGGCTCCCCGCACAATGGACATGTGTCACAATCGGCATGCTCATTACGAAAGAGCACACAATCGTTCACGCAAGCATGAATGCGATCATAATCCATCCCTAATGTAGTCACCACTTCACGTGCTTTTCGTCTATTCTCTGGCATGTGATTGCCAGCTGGCAGCATCTTTCCTAGCAACCTATCACAAGAAGAAAGTACATTAGAAGCTAATTTATGCAATTTTGCAAGCATCCTTCACAATCTGTATACATACCTCAAAAGTGCATTGACACTAGCATTGCTCCATTCAAACATCGCCTGAAGGTTAAGGAGTTTGAGAGATGTCCTTAAAATGGAGTAAGAGCATCTTTCATATAGTGCGGTGTGTGCCGAATCGAGTAGCTCACTCCTCATTCTTTCGGAAGCTTCTTCGCATGCACACTCTGGTTCATGCTCCTCCTCTCGTGCAAGGATATCCTCAACCATTCTATGCAAATGGTCGTTTTTTGCATCCACATAAGGAGATAGGATGTGGTCACTCGTAGAGGGAGCAACAGTTGGCTGATTTGATGTGCTTCCTCCCTCTCTAATGGATTCCTGGTGCATGCGCTCTTCCACCCTCCTTTCCCCTCCTCCACCAACCACACGCCAATGAGGTGTGACGTCAATAGCCGCTACAATTCGTGGATCGTTTGTTTCCATCCATGCACGCTTGTGAGGATCGTCCCATAGTCCATAATCTTCTACATGGCTCAAGCATATCCGTCGAAGTCGAGCAATGGCGCATTTGCACCGCACGCATGGGCATGGTAATCGCTCGGCCAACCACCGTGATCTATCCGGTTCAGTGGACGGGCCAAAATCATCCCAAGCAACCTACATTAATAAATTACATACACTAATTAAAATCAAATTACCAAAAAATGTTAATAAAATATCAGTAAAAAGTAAAAATAAATAAATTTAACATGCATGGTAACCAAAACTTTTAGGTAAAAATGTCATTTTCAAAGTACTAGGAATACTTTTATTTTATATACATTTTATAAAAAACATAGTACCAATAGATGTTGGAAATCAATAGTAATAATGTCAGAACGTGGCCATCTGTCTAGATGGGCCGAAATTGCGCCGCGGTAATAGTTGCGGTAATGCTCGAGGTAATGCTCGTGGTAATATGAGCGGAAACTCAATTTTCAAAATTTTTAATAAATAGGGGCACTCGCGTGCCCCGCGAAATTCAAAACCCTAAAATTCGAATTGCATCGTCTTCTCCACAGAAGCCGAGAGCGCGAACCTCACAACCTTAAGCTCTTCCTCCATCTCTACTCTTCTACTCTCTACCATCTCTACTCTTCCACTCTCCTACCCTCTCCCAACAAGCTCTTCAATTTCATGTAAGTTTTGTTGTTATGTTTTTTGATTTTTTCACACGCATACACACACATGCATACACTCATACACACGCATACACACATGCATACACTCATACACACACATACACACACACACACACGCATACACTCATGCATACACTCATACACACGCATGCACACACATGCATACACACACACTAATTACACACACTAATTAGTGCATGTGTCCTTTACACACACTAATTAGTGCATGTGTCCTTTACACACACTAATTAGTGTAAGTAAAGACACACCAAAACCTAAATTTGTTAATTATTAATTAGTGCATGTGTTCTTTACACACACTAATTAGTGTGTGCATTATTCTAATGCACACACTAATTAGTGTAAGTAAAGACACACCAAAACCTAAATTTGTTAATTATTAGTTACTTGCAAAATCTAAACTTGTTAAATTTGTTAAATTTATTACTTGCAAAACCTAATATGTTAAATTTGGGATTGGCCATACACACACTAATTAGTGTGTGTTAACACACAATAATTAGTGTATGATTAGTGTGTGCATTGGCCAATGTGATTGGTCAATGCACACACTAATTAGTGTGTAGTGTGTGCATTGGCCAATGTGATTGGTCAATGTACACACTATTTATTGTGTGATTAGTGTGTGCATTGACCAATGTGATTGGCCAATGCGCACATTCATTAGTGTGTAATTAGTGTGTGCATTGGTCAATTGGTGATTGACCAATGCGCACACTAATTAGTGTGTAATTAGTGTGTGCATTGGTCAATTGGATTGGCCAACTTACACACTATATAGTTTGGGATTAGTGTGTGCATTGATCAATGGCATTGGCCAATGCACACACTAATTAAAGTGTGTTAATACACATTATTTATTGTGTGATTAGTGTTTGCATTGACCAATGTGATTGGACAATGCGCACACTAATTAGTGTGTAATTAGTGTGTGCATTGGTCAATTGGTGATTGACCAATGCGCACACTAATTAGTGTATGATTAGTGTGTGCATTGGTCAATTGGATTGGCCAATACACACACTATTTAGTGTGTGATTAGTGTGTGCATTGGTCAATTGGTGATTGACCAATGCGCACACTAATTAGTGTATAATTAGTGTGTGCATTGGTCAATTGGATTGGCCAATACACACACTATTTAGTGTGTGATTTGTGTGTGCATTGACCAATGGGATTGGCCAATGCACACACTAATTAGTGTGTAATTAGTCAAATTACACACACTAATCCCAAAACTAATTAGTGTGTACGTTGGTGTGTAATTAGTCCAATTACACAAGCCAATGCACACACTAATTAGTGTGTGTTAACATACACTAATTAGTGTGTGCACACGCCAATGCACACACTAATTAGTGTATGTTAACACACACTAATTAGTGTGTGCACAAGCCAATTACAATAGCCAATGCACACACTAATTAGTGTGTGCACAAGCCAATGCACACACTAATTAGTGTGTGCACAAGCCAATACACACACTAATTAGTGTATGTACAATCTAATGCACACACTAATTAGTGTATGTTAACACACACTAATTAGTGTGTGCACAAGCCAACACTAATTATGTTAAATTAAAGACAACACTAATTAGTGTATGTTAACACACACTAATTAGTGTGTGCACAAGCCAATTACACAAGCCAACATTAATTAGTGTATGCACACACTAATTAGTGTGTGCACAAGCCAACACTAATTATGTTAAATTAAACAGTAATCAACACAAAAACATAACATACCTCCATGATTAAGTCGTAGGTGACGTATTAGGCCCCAATGGCCGTCCAAGTGATCGCGCAATCGGTCACACTAATCATAAACACAATAATCTCTTATTAGTCAATACACACACTAATATCTTATTAGCACTCAAGGCTTTGCAAGACTCTTTTATTGGTTGTAGACACACCTTGGATTCTTTCCACATTGGATTCTTTCAACATTGGATACTATAGAGAATCCAATGTTAAAAAATCCAATGTTTGAAAAAAATCAGTGTGTAAATTTTTAATCATATATTCGAATTTTTATACCCTAGTTTAATATTTGTCATAATAAATGCAGACCGTGTCTTCTTCTTCCACACCACGCTTTTGTAGCATTGAGGATTTCATGGCGGACGGGATGTCATATCCCAACGCTCTCTCTGCCTATCATTCACAGTCGTCGCCTCAACAGTCATGATCAGGGTTCGGCTGGTTTCGGGACACTCTTGGTGGGTCCGCTGCCGTGCCTGTGACCGATCCAGATGTGGAGAGGGCATTGCGTCTTCGGGCTGAGTGGTTAGGTTCGCAGCAGACCCTTACGTAGTGCTATTCACCGGCGTAGCTAGCAGCTTTTGGATTATCAGAGATCTCTACTCCGACTGGTGGCACTTCGTACCTGCAGAGTTTTCCAGCTACAGCTCCAGGTTCATCTTTTCCTTCACAGGGTCCAACGCCCCAGGGTCCGACGCCGTTGGGTGCGATGCCACGGGCATCTACCTATCCATCACCTATCCCACCTTCTGCCCCAGATTCACGTCGGCGCTCTTCTGGAAGTCAGTGCCAGGGTAGCTCGCGTGCTAGCACCGATCGATCTCGACGAGGGAGCGGAGCTAGTTGTTGTTTTAGGGGGGGGGGGGAAGTACTACAGATTCTCCTCCACAGTCACCGCTCCCTGCTCCAACAGAAGATGAGGACCATGACATGCCTTCACCAGATGCTCGCGGGTTATACTACCAGGTTCATAGAGGAGGTATGGTGGATCTTGGGACAACGCAGGGCCGGAGATTCCGCACACACGTCAACCAATTAATCCACTCCACATATATCAATTGTTTTCTCAAATTTGATCAACAAGATCCCTACAACCTCACATATATAGAGACAACCATGCACATGCGTTTCCCCAACCCTGAGGGGCAACAATTCTCAAGGCAATGGTTGCAAGAGCATGTCAAAACATTTCTCAAGAACAAAAAATCTAGTGTGAGGAGAGCTGCAAAGAAGACAATGGAGTCTCCAGAGCATAGCTATCGGCAAGGAAATGTCCATGATGTGGAGTGGGAGACAGCTATGGAAGAGAAAGAGGACGAAAGGGCAACGGGTGCGAGGATGTATATGCGTCAAGTTGAGGCCAGATCCCATCAGACTCCTACGCATTATGGTTCGGGAGGAAAAACGGCTTGGAAAGCCAAATATGTAAGTAAAAATATTAGTTTTATTGTAAAAAATCTAATGTTTCTCATTTAATTAATTGGTTGCTATTTTTTGTCAGTATAACATTACCATAAGTCGCCCGACCAGAGATGTGCAAAGATATAGAGAGAACCATACCGAGTATCAAACTTGGTGTTGGTTGTTTGAAAATCAAATGATCTCTCGAGAGGAGTTCGAAAATGCGTGCAGAAGTCTGCAACATGTAAGTTTAATCTTATTTAAATTATCAAATTGTTGATTTTATATCAAATATTAAATAACAAAGTGTTAAATGTTTCTTTTTCTGGTTTTGCAGAGTCAAGGAGTTCCACGCGAAATGCTGCCATCTCCCCCATGAGCATCCTCTATTTTGTATACGCGGGCCCCGCTTGCCCTATCCCACATGACCATACTCTATTTTGTACACGCGGGCTTTTTTTGCCCTTTATGTAAATGCAATACCTATCATTTTTTGGCTCAATACCTTCCCCAATTGTAATTCCACTTATGTAATGAAATTATCAATCTTTTTTTGGCTCAATGTATTGTCCAATTATGATATTTTGTTGTAATTAATAATAATTTTGTAAAATATCTTAAATAAATAAAAAAAATAGATGACCTTTTGGATGGTCCTGCAAAGGACAATCCAAACGGTCATCTGTTTTTTTATAATAAACCCGTCTGCGGTAATGCTAGCGATAAAGTTTACGCGGTAACTGTCGCGGGTATTTCTGCGGTAAAGCACGCGGTAATAGGCGCGGAAACATACCCCCATGCATTACCGCGTATGTTACCGCTAGACCATTACCGCAAGTGTTGCCGCAGTATTTTTCGCATACGGGAAATTTCATATTACAAATTTCTTTGTTTTTGTGCGGTAATGTGAGCGATAATACCGCGCATATGTTATAGTGCTAGAAGAATCATCGAGTCAATCTATAGGGCAACGACCTCAAACTAGAGAAGGCTTTGTCAATAGATGCATATGGTGTGATAGTACCAACCATGCAAAGAGGGATTGTGAAAGTTCTAAAGGCGCTTTGGCAAAGGAGATTGTTTTCTTTAAAGATGATAAGATTAACTTAAGTGAAACAGGTAAGCTCTTGGGGACAAACTTTGGAAAAGGCGGGATGAAGAAACTAGTTGAGGACATGGCTACTAGACATGCCATCTCAATGGTTGAGGCAACCGCCTAGGGGTTGAAGGTGGATCCTACTAAGAAAAAAGGATTAGTCAAGTTGGAGAAGAGGAATCTAATGGTATTGGAGAGCTATTGCCATGCGCTATAGAGTTTTCTATGAAGGTTAAAATGACTACATAGGTTTTACATGAAGCTGGAGATTGCATTCGGCTTGAAACAGGTTGAAAAGACCCTGTGGACTCTTTGTCAATGGATTCATACATTGCCAAATGTCAAGCCAATGAGGCCATTGTTGAAGAGAAATGTAGGCATGAGAATGGGGATGAAGGGCCTTCAAAACGGGCGACGAGGAGTGGAGGCAGAAATGACATAGTGCCTCCTAGATCACCTTCCCTACAACAAATGCCTATCACCTAAGTGCCTATTTAGAAAACCTCTAAAGAAAAAAAGAAGGATGCAACGAAATTTAAAGCAAAGGGTCCGGCCTACAAACTCCAATCTGACATAAAAATGGCAACCGATCTCAAAAAAAAATTGGAAGAGAGGATTTCAAATAGTAAAGTGGAATTTACCTTGGGTGAGTTCCTTGGAATAGCAAAGAGGGAGTTTCATGAAGAAATAATTCATATCATAAAGAGGAAGCGGCAGTCTCTTACTGAATCTATCCATGTACAAGGTGAAGAAGAGACTTTAAATGCACAAAGTGTACAGGTCTATGGCAAGCAAGGTGAAGAAACTATTGTTGGGTGCTACAAGTCTAGGGGAGGAGTAAAACATGTTCGCTTCTGGGATGATGAAGATGAAGTCGAGACCACTCACAAGAGTTACTACTCGAAGAGTCACTGGGCAAGAGCAACTACCGAGACCCTGGTAAAAGTGGGAGACTTAGAAGAGCCTACATTGCGTTGATAGATCATATACGGGTCAGAAATTAACCTTATGTCAAAGAGTCTTTATCAAAAAGGAAAATGGTCAATCGATATAAATCATGGATGGATGATTCATGCAGCAAACAACTCATCAAGGGAGTTGTATGGAGCTTGTCCAAGTGTAAAGATGACTGTAGGGGATGTGAAAGATGACTAGAATTTCTTTGTACAGGTGATGTATACATACCCTCTTATCCTTGGGTAACCATACATCACTGCTACTCGCATGGAAACTAAGGTGATGGATGATGGATCATCTTATGCAAGGATAAGGAGCAGGGATGGAAAGCTTTTAGTACAGTTCCTTACGTTTGTGTGGACCATGAAAGGAACCATGAAAGTCTTTAGAGAGCAACCCTTGCCAAAGACAAACAAAGAATTCAAGGACTACAGGCATATGAGGGGTTTTGGCCATGTACCATTGTAGAGCGGGATTGCAATGGTACAATAAGAGAAAATTTATCGCATGATGTATATGCAAGGGAAACATTTTCTACAGGTTTTGTAGGAAATGACAGACTATGGATCTATTTCTTTTACAAAGCGTGAGGACTTAAAGCGGGGTGAACAACAACATGTAAATAGTGTATAAATATGTTTGAGGACAAATGGTTTGATAGAAAATGAGGAATGCATAGCAGGTGTGTGTGATGACTGTTCATTTGTGGATACCATGCAAGACCTTGGATTCTTTAGTGGATTGCAATGCGTATGGGAAGTGAGGTCATGAAAGTATGCTCGATAGAGATGTACAAAGTCATTGAGGATTTAAAAAATGCTCAAGGGGTTGATGTATGAGTGGAGACCAAGTATAAGTCTGTGGCAAAGAAAGTGAAACCAGTGGCATTACCTCTACCAAAAGACTATATGGATAAGATGGATCAAGCTGCTTTGCAACCTAGTCTTTGTGAGCCAAGTAAGAGTGGACATAAGTTTACACATGATACTTTTGAAGGAGTTAAAGATTGGTTGCAAGGACAATTTGACAGATGTTGAAAGAGTATGCTTTGAAGAAATGCTTGCCAAACATGGGAAGGCTTTTGCATTTGAGCCGCATGAGATAGGGTGTGTTGATGATCCATCCATTGTCGCTCCTATATGGTGATCTTCACTATCCCTCATGTACCTTGGAACTTGAGGCCTATTCCGGTTCCAAAGGCCCATTTGCCAAAACTTATTGAGTTGCTTAATGAAAAGATCAAGATGGGTATTTTGGAGCCTTCTTGTGCTCCATATTCAAATAGGTGGTTCACAGTTCCAAAGAAAAATGGTTCTTTATGCTTTATACAGGATATGCAACCCATCAACAAGGTTACAATTAGAAATGTGGTAACAGGGCCAATTGTAGATGAATTTGCAGAGGCATTTGCAAGAAGGGCAATATATTCTATGGGAGATTTGTACTCAGGGTATGATCAGTTTCAACTAGCAATGGAAAGTAGAGACCTGACTACCATGAGAACACCCTTGGGTTTAGTAAGGATGTGCACCTTACCTCAGGGAGCAACTAATTTAGTTGCACATATGATGAACGGTATGAACAAAGTCCTATGTGACTTCATATTTCAAACTAAAATGCCTTTCCTTGATGATGTGCCAATCAAAGGATGTGATTTAAGTGATATAGATGTGGCTCTGGACTCACGGGGGTGCTGAAAGTATGTGGAAAACCATATTAATGACTGTGATAATATCTTATCAAGGTTGGAAGACGTGAACCTTACCTTGTCTGGACAAAAGTCAGTGTTTGGTGTGAGTGAAGTCCGTATTGCGGGACATATGTGCGGTCCATATGGTAGAAGGCCTTGTGCAGCAAAGATTGATGTGATTCAAAGAATGAAAGAGACATGTATGATTAATGTAACTGAGGTTCGAAGGTTAACGTTCTTGGGTGCATGTGTGTTCTATGTTATTTGGATTCCACATTATGTGCATATGGCAGAACCTTTGTGGGTGAAAGCATGTTAACCTGTCATGCTTTTTCATGTCTCGGACAATGCTAACTAGCACAATTTTGACATATGCTAACTAGTATAATAACTTGAGCTACATCTCCAAGATCTATGACATATGATATATCAATAGAAAGCACTTGAAACAAGGAATCCAAATGTACAACCTCCGACAAATTTTGATATTATTTGTAAAAAATTTACCGAACGCCCAACTTTTCGAAGATGTGCTAACTTGAAACTACTAACTAGCACAAAAAGCGCGACAGGTTAACATGCTTTCACCTTTGTATCAACTTTTGAGAAAGAGCCAAAAGTTTCAATGGGAAGAAATGCATACCCATGCCATGAGAAAATCAAAGAAGTTGCTACTTATGTCTCCAACTTTGAGGAAAGCAAACTATGAATGTGGAAGATATGTAGTTGTGATAGTGGATACTAACCCCACAGGAATTGGATGGGCGATTGGGCAAGATGATGATGATGGCAAGCGATATATGGTGAGATTTGGAGCAAAAGTCATAAGTGCTCGTCAACGCAACTATCCACAGGTAAAAAGAGAGTTATGGGAAGTAGTCACAACTTTGAAATGTGACAAAGAGTATTTGATAGGAGCATATGTAATAGTGGAGACTGATTATCTACCCCTTCTTGGAATGATCACAAGCTGCTCAACTCCAACATTGCTATGTTGAGATGGATTGGCTACATAAAGTCCTTAAATCCAGAATTTAAGCATATTGTAGGGAAAGGTAATCTAGTTGCGGATATGCTTTCAAGAGCAAGGTACGAAAATGAAGAAGACATGGTTGTCGAGGACAATGATGTAGACACACAGTTCTATAGTATCATGCCAAGGGTGATCATGTTTGCCTGTCAAATGCACTTGAGTCATTTACAAAGGACCTATATCAAGGTGACTGTGTTTCTCATTGGATGCTATTTGAGCACTTTGACAAAGCAAGAAGGGTGGACTGATCAAGAGTTCAAAAGAATACGGAGAAAGGCCTATGGATACTTTTTGAAAGGTGGGTACTTATGGAAGCATCTTAAACAAAGAAATGGAATGCCGTTGAGAGTCGTGAATGATAAGGACGCTCAAAATGAGCTTATGAAAACGTTTCATGAGAGTCTTTATGCTAGACATAGAGGTGTATGGGCCACCTTTACTAAAATGAAAGAGAGGTATTGGTGGAAAGGTATGTATAAAGATGTATCTCACTTTGTGGAGTCTTGTGAAACCTGTCAAATGTATTCAAATGTACGTCATCGTGATGGGTTGAGTGCTTGCACGAAAAGACTTAACCAAACCAAGTTGAAGGTCGTGCATTAAGAACAAAAAGCACAGAAGGGATATGTAAGTTCCTCTTGGATGATGTAATTAGCCGTTATGGCTGTGTCGAGAAAATAACAGCGGACAGGGGTGAGTTGGATTCTGACAAAGCAAGGGAGTTTTTCTCTAGGTTGGGCATTTTAAAACTTGCTCTCACTACTGTATATAATCCTGAGGGAAATGGTAAATTAGAGCGTGGGCATCCTCCTATCCATTAAAGCTTTAGATAAGGCCTGCAAAGGTAAAATGGGAGAGTGGCCTAGGTTATTGCCTTATGCTTTATGGGCTGATCGTACAACTCATAGCTCAGTTATTGGTTATATGCCTTTTAGGTGATGTATGGTCAGAAACCTATAATGCCAATTGAGGATGTAATTCCCACATGGAATGTATTACCTTGGGAAGATGGAATGAGTAGGGAAGACCTTCTTGCTTTGCGCATACAACCGTTAGAAAGAAGGTCTCAAGATATTGAGAATGCAGTAGCACGATTGAAACATGTAAGGTTAAAAAATAAAGACAGATTTGATAAGAGGCACAGGCTCAGACCTAAAGCTATTGAGGAAAGTGATTGTTGGGATATAAGTTTTGTTGCATCTCTTATGTGAACAGTCTCTTCCACCTAGAAAAGCCTTATGTGTCAAGCCATGTGAAAAGCCTTTTGCAACCTTTGTAAAGAGAAATCCACTTGTATTGTGGATCGACAGCCACCTTTTGTGCTCATGTGTCAAAAGGCTACCCTATTTGTAAAGCCTATATAGAGGCAGGTTCTACTAAATAATATTAAGCTTTATCATTTGCAATTATACTCTATATTGTATTGTTCAATAATTTCTCTCTCAATTAGCTCTACACTAACCTCTTCAAGCATGCTTATGCCATGAATGGCACATTAACACATCCTCCTTAACCCTACAACTGGTATCAGAGCTTAATGTAGGGTTTACTATAGCTATTATTAGGTTTTATTTTAACTAATAAAACATCCAATTTTCATAGTAAATATTTTTTTTATTTTTGTTTGCCCCACATTTCCCTTTGCATCTGCTGCACTGCTATCCAGCACAACTCCACCTCAACCTGCTTCCACAGCTCGCCTCGGACCAGGATTTGCTACCTCTTTTACCATTGAGTCCGAATCGCTTCCCCCACTAGCCCGTCTTCGAGCATCTTATGTTCTGGAATTGACCCAGATGCTCATGTGCTTCACTGCCATCTCATAAAGCTGCCTTTCTAGTCGACCTGTCTATTTATGGCCTTGTGTCAATTCAATGCCCACTACAGCAGCACTTGGTTACCATCTATGGATGCAATTACGAAACCTACAATCAACATCTAGCCCCGCCATCACCTACAATTATTCCTTGCATTGAGTGCATCTTTGCCAAGCGCTGGCCAATACCTACGTCAACATCGACCTGCTACGTCCTTATCATCACAAGATCAGGGCTATGCATGACCGCACAGTTTGCCGGCAGTTTTGACTGCGCTGCAGTAATTGAGTCTGTCGGTGCAAGGCTTGCGCTTCTCCTCAAGCTGAATTTGAGGGGTAGAAGGCCGAGCGTCAGATGTGCTGCAATCTGCACCTGTATCTACTCGCTGCCTCGCCCTCCTCGGCTACTCGCTCGCCTACCTCTGTCGGTCTCGTTTCTCGATTCACATCAAACAAAAGGTTTTACCGCTTATTCTAATTTGTCTTACAACATAAAATTCATTCCCACGACCAGGAACTCAGTACCTCGGCATGGCAGAAAGGTCATTCCCATAGCCACATGTTGCTCATCAACACTCGCTAGATCTTTCAAGCTAGCCCGTATCCAAGTGCCCTTGTCTTCTCAAGAGTGATTCTTACACAAGGCACGCAAAGCTATGAATCACAATTTTGGCTCTACCTATGATATGTATGTATACATTTATGCTTTCGCAACCATGCCCACTCTTGTGAGAGGATTAGACACTAGCGGCATAAAACCGGTAAGACCTTCCTCATGGACTATGGATATGTGCACCCATGATTACGTATGTTATGCCTACACAGGCATCAATCACTTGTGATGCACTACATATGGCTAGGATAAGAACATCACTAAATGAACAACAAAAATCGTCAATGAGTACCACTATCAAAATGTATGTGTGTTTTACTCCATTTGTCAGAATGGACCAACAATATGAATGAAAAAGATCAACATCAACATGAGAATGATGAAGCAAACGTCAAAAAACAAGAAGCTCACGGCATCAAGATACGGCAATTTGAGAATCTTTCTCCCACATATTCAAAATAATTAAAATGCACAACATAAAATAATTTGAGGGCTTTTTCCCACGTGGTTTTTCCCTCCACTATACATATATGTACATTGTGTCTTCCATTTCAAAAACAGCATTGGATCAAAACATCAACAACAACATCATCAACATATTGGCTACTACAATAACTGGCAAACAGAACAAAGCACAACAACTTTTGAAAATTTGTGCGGGGGAGAAAATCCTCCAAAAACAACAAACGACATGTGCTGTGAGCATTATCTCTCTTGTGTACCTTACCCTCTGTTTGTCCCAGGGGAGGCTTGTGTGTGCCTACACCCTTTGTGTCTAGGGGAGGCAACTTTGTGCTCAAGGGGAGGCTTGTGAATTGTGTGCCTCACCCTAGTGTGTTTTCAGGGGAGGATTGTGTGAGTGATGTGTAACCAAAACCCAAATAGGGGAGGATTGTTGGGATGCGAGTTGTATTGCATCTCTTATGTGAACAGACTCTTCCACCTAGAAAGCCTTATGTGTCAAGCCATGTGAAAAGCCTCTTGCAATCTTTGTAAAGAGAAAGCCACTTGTATTGTGCATCGGCAGCCACCTTTTGTTCTCATGTGTCAAAAGGCAGCCTATTTGTAAAGCCTATATAGAGGCAGGTTCTGTTGAATAATATTAAGCTTTATCATTTGCAATTATACTCTATATTGTATTGTGCAATAGTTTCTCTCTCAATTAGCTCTACACTAACCTCTCCAAGCATGCTTATGCCATGAATGGCACATTAACACATCCTCCTTAACCCTACAGTGCTTGGGTGTTAGCGTATGACAACAGTCTTGACAACCAACATTTAACAATAAGAAAGCTTTCAAAGAGATGGTTTGGTCCTTATGTGGTTCAACATGTACATGGGAATGCAACTTCTACCTTCATGAATTAGATGGGACAAAAATGACGATTCCCATCGTAGGGAAAAGAATCAAGTTATTCAAAAGAAGAGGTGATACAGATCCCTTTGATTCACAAGAAAGTCATAGTGAAGGCTCTGATTAAAATGGTATGATTGTGGATGACGAAAGAGAGGATGATGCGTTAGATTTCATTGAAAGCGATGATGAAATTGACATGTATGTGGACTTAAATGAAGACTGAACCTGCTGTAAAAAGATATGTGTGGCACATGCCGGAGGATGTGCAGGTTTAGAGGGGGTGGATGTCGTGTTGTAGCACGTGCATAATGTGAAAATAATAATATCTACCTCACTCTTTATGTTTTTAATGTGTGGGACCAAATGCTACAATGTACATAGTGTAATATATGCGAAAATAGATGTCACGGTTGCAGTCGTGTACATAACTTGTCGGGCAAGCGAGGCCGTAGATGTGGCACTATGGCATGCTTTTTCACATAAATATATGCCTATTTTGCTTTAGAAATTTACAACTGTCAAGTGTATCGAAATGGCACGCTCGTTTTGCCTAGAAAGTTCAATGCGAGCGATCTTGGCCAGAAATAGCAGGTTTCATGTACGAGCGTAAAAGACGTGTCCAAAGTGCTTACCAAGTGGAAAAATGAGATTCAACATGAAATTTGAGCCCAATTGGATTTTTCCACTAATTTAGGAATTTTTTCCAACTCGTTTGGGCTTTTTACGGACAAAAAGGGACATTTTTGGGCTAAAAATGGCCATAAAATGATCAAAACTGGCCTAAAAGTAGCTCAAAATGCCACATCAACGATGGTGCCATCATTGCCTAAGTAGAGAGGGAACTTTTAGAGCCAAGAATGAGCTCATTTGGGCATATAAGCAAGGAGATACATCCATTTCATTACAGGGTGCTAGTGTAGTCCCGTGTTGCTTCTACTACATGGTTGAGGCTGCGAGGCCTCCAATTAGGGTTTCCCCTCCTCAAATAACTACTTGGGCTTCTCCAATGAAGTATTGAAGATTCCATAAAATTTTCACAACAAAGAAGTGAAGCATAAATTTAGGGTTTTTAATAGGTCGAATGAGCACTGCATCTGTGCAATTGGGAGCAAGGCTACACCTAATCTTCACACACACAAGAGTTTTGAGTTAATCTTGGTTCCTTTTCAAAGTGGATCTTTCATGGCTGGAGTTCTGTTCTTTATCTTTTCAAAGTGGAGCTTTCATGGCTGGAGTTTTGCTCTTTTATAGTGTGTTTTTAGCTTCAAATCATCTATGCCTTACTTGATTTTGCCAAAGTCAGAGGCCCGGTGCTTTCCTAGTCACACTGCGCACTTCTTGACACAAGGATCTGGGTCATGGGTTTGAGTGTGGACAAGCGAGCTTAGTAGTGTTCATGGATGTTTGTATCCCCTCGCACGAAATATGTGCAATTTTCTACAAAAAAAATGTTTGGCATACATAGTCCAATTGGTCGAGTCTTTCATGATGTAACACCTCGGTCACGTGTTGTTCAATGGATAACTTGACCCCTTGGGGCTCATAAGTGTGCTATTGGCATCCTCGCCCTTCCTTGGCATGAAATACCAATAGTTGAATGCTTCTTTCCAGCTAGAAAGTTCTCCCACTGATGGTAAATATGTGCATATATACATTATGCGTGCCACACACACATATTTATCAATTAATATATATACATATTTATGCATATATATACACAAAGCCCAGGGAAAGAGAGTGTCTCACTATGTGTGTCAGAAAAGGAAAAATTGCACAAAGGGACGATTGTTGGTTATTTTAAGATTGATTAGAGTGGTCTAGCTTGTGTAACGTTGGATCCTTTTAACAAGATTATGCCATGTGGTACTTTTTTGGTTGCCTTCATAAGATTGATAATGCATGCTTTACAATAAAGAATTAATCATTGTACCTCTCAACGACAAGGTCGTACCTAGAGTGAGTGTATATCTATCTATACTCTTATAATGGGGGAAGGGATTCCGGCCCCTCCTTGTGGACATGTGTCCTCATTTCCTCCACTCGACGGGTTCAGCCCAATATGCACATCACGAGAGAGAGAGAGAGAGAGAGAGAGAGAGAGAGAGAGAGAGAGAGAGAGAGAGAGAGAGAGAGAGAGAGAGAGAGAGAGAGAGAGGAGAGAGAGGGGGGGGGGGGGGGGGGGGGGGGGGGGGGGCTCAAGGATGGTTTGGGAACTTTAGTGCTCGCCAACAACCTTGCCCAAGGCTTCCCTCCCTTCATCCTCCTCTTAACTCAATAGATAGAGATATAGAGAGTGAATTCATTTGTGTAGAGTTACAGACAATGGGAAGCTTGCACAAGTCTCTCTCTCTCTCTCTCTCTCTCTCTCTCCTCTCTCTCTCTCTCTCTCTCTCTCTCTCTCTTCTCTCTCTCTCTCTCTCTCTCTCTCTCTCTCTCACACACACCACACACACGTGGTTGTTTCTCGCTTGAACAATCAGGGTAGTGTGTGGACACACTAAGCAAGTAGGGCAACATTTCTAGGTTGCATTGTACGCGCAAAGGTAGAGCGCAGGTAGAACAATAATAATCAGTAGGGAGCTCTCTCTCTCTCTCTCTCTCTCTCTCTCTCTCTCTCTCTCTCTCCCACCCCCCCCCCCCCCACCACCAGAGGCGGCATCCACAATATCAACATTCTCTATAGGTAGGAAGGAATCTATCTAAGATCTCTTGGATCCTCCATATATTCACACACATTGCAAAGTGTGTAGATTCCTCAAAAATGGTGACCTCGCCTTGAGCCTTTGCGATCATGAGGCTCTGGAGGAGAACATCAAGGGGGTGTGTATATAGTGGACTCACACATGGAGGGAGAGGGAGGGAGGAAATAATGACTATGACAATATTGAAAAGATAAGTTTCATCCTTCACTTCATGAAATCTAAGAGGAGTATCATTGTGTTTGCGTATTTGGATCACGTCACCAAGGTTACGTAGAGATTGGGAGAAAAATCCTTTCAAGCATCCCTCCACTTTTGACACGCATGCCCTTGACGATGGCCTCTCAGATAGTATGAATGTTAATTTAAGTGTTTTCTCCAGAGATGAGAGTTTCTATCACAAGAATCTGTGTGCTTTGAGCCATGGATACCTCTTATATGACCCTCCTAGCATGAGCAAATCTAGCATGATTGTAGCCATTGCCAACCACATGGAGTATGACATTTTTGACCTTTAGCTCACAAAAGTGTCTGCCATTGCAAAACTTAAGTCCCTTTTGATAGAGACAAACCCACAAGTCAGTGATTGCCATTGATTGTAGTGTCTAGCTCTCGTACAGCTCGGGGGGGTCACCTCTTAAACATGTAAGTTATCACGTGAATTCAAATGAATGGGTTTTTAAATTGCCAAATTATAAAAAAATTTAACAAGATTATATCAACAAAGGGCATTTTAATTGATTTTAGAAAAAAACCATAGGTTTTTGAAGAAAAAGGGGTCATTTCATTAACTTAAGCATGTAAGTAAAGGGATTTTTTAATACCCTTTGAACGCACGATATATGATTAAAGATGCACCCCCCAAGTCACATAGCAATGGATGACTCACATTCTACTTTAGGTGAGTCAATAAGAAATGGCCCATCATATGAGGAGAGTAAGCTCACCCTTTCTGGGATTCTCAACTTCACCTACGATTTGTGATCATGCTCTAGAGAGGAGCGTATGTTTGTTTTCACTATCAGCTTCAAAGACATGCTTGACCTTGCTCTGTTCGAGCGTGGATGAATGGACGTGCACATTTTTCTTTCTTATTACACCTTTTTAGTCTTTAAAAAGGACAACTACGATGGATTCCCACTACGATGGATTCACATTAATATTCTGAGATTTACCTGTGTGTGTGTGTGTGTGTGTGTGTGTGTGTGTGTGTGTGTGTGTGTGTGTGTGTGTGTGTGTGTGTGTGTGTGTGTGTGTGTGTGTGTGTGTGTGTGTGTGTGTGTGTGTGTGGTTGTTAAATCTAGATAATAAGACATAATTGAATTTTTACATTCAAAAGAAAACTGGCAATGAAACAAAGAATAGATAAATACAAAAACAACTCAGTATTAGAATCATTTAAGTACAATGTTTGTAGGAAAGAGATCCCCTTTCAGTATGCAGATAGTTAAGGAACTTCCCAAATCATAATTAAGTGTTCCACCCAATGTAGGACAGCTTGCCAAAGTCAAAAATACCTTCCAAGATAAGATAGAGTCCTTACCTGCATCCATCCAAACAAGACAACAATTCAGTTAGCCTTGGATGTGCTTTACAGGTATCATGGACTATACCAGTTGTTATCCATGTCCATCTTACAAAACTTTTTTACCTTTTACAAGCTAAGTCCAAAGTAAATCATTTATATATATGTTCACAAGCTAAGTCCAAAGTAAATCATTTATATATATTTTCACAGTGTTTCTAGTCAAAGAGAACCTATATCTCTTCTAATCCAAGTATCAGATTTCCCCTCTTTTTTAAACCCCAAGTGGTATATGCCTTCAAAAAACAAACTTCTTGAGTTATACTCCGTCGGATTAATAGGTTTTATTAGTAACCAAGCCTAAATTCTTTTTATTGAGTAGGTTCTAAGTTAAGAACTGATAATGTTTTTTTTTTTCCTCAAATGGACTCTAATTCTTCCTAAAAACACAGATCACTATCTCATAGCTAGCCAAAAGGTAGCGGCATAGCCCGTCTAAAAACAACGACTAAAAAGTGAATGCCAATACCGTATTACATTGCCTTGAATAATCCAAAATAATAATGATCAAGTCTTATGAATGCCACGGAACCATATTCCCTCCAATGTTTAGAAAAAATAAACAACTTACCTTGTACAAGGGTCAAAGAGTATATGGTTTTTTTAAAAGAAATCCATACGCCGCCTTACACAAAGGGTTTTAACAGATTGCAGAAGCGACAAACAGCATGATACCCAATTATACCAACTACAGTACCAGTTGTATGATAGAATACTCATCCAAGGTGTAACCCCTTTCTAAGCCCAGATTGGATGCTTACCATACAAATGTCAAGCCAAGCAGTCGTATACTTACCTTCCAATTCAGTGCACCAAGAAAACCCTTTTCTTAAACATTAGTAACCCAGAACGGTGGGTTTTTCCATGCAAACGGATATAGTAGCCTTGATTAAAAAAAATGATAGTTCCAACTCAGATGCCCAGTATCCCATAGTCCCCAATGCTTCCGGTGTTTAAAACTTCGAAGATCAACCCCATTTTATTTAAAAAAACACCAGTCAAACAGTATGAACTGACACTGTCTGCAAACGGAAATAAACTTGCAGAGGCTAAAAAATTCAAAGGTACCATGGTAATACCAAGACCACATACCAATCATAGGAGTAATTTTGAATCCTGCTGCGCACAGCATGACAGTAAAAAAACAATTAACGACAGCCATAAAAAAAACAGTCCTTAGACCACATGATCACAAGCAGTAGATGCGTGAGGCAAGGTATTTTGAGCAAGGTATATACCGCTACCATGCCAGTGTCCGACATTTGTTAATACTTACCTTACTGTGCCAACCAATAATAGATGAATGCTCAATGTAAAACTATAGCAAAACATTCAAACACAACCAATAGGAGAAGCAAGCAAGGGTAGAAAAAAACCTGAGAAACCTGAGTGGTGAGCTCCATATCTCTTTTTGTGAAGCAAGCAGTAAGTTTTTCAAAAAAAACACGACTATTTAAATAGTGGAAGGAGGAGGGACTGCCAGTCCTATGAGCGGGAGCCATAAGTGCAGGCCGCCTTCTTGGAGACTGTGTGTGTGTGGTAGCTCTATTCGACGTGCAGATACCCATGAGTGGGGAAATCCACAACAAGGATGGAGAGGCCGCCTTCGTGGTGTGATGAAGAGGGAAAATGCAATCACGCTCGGCCACGCCAGAGATAGAGATCTTTAATTAGATCCCTAGGTTAATAACAAGGGCTATGCCCCATGGTCTTGTTAAGTAGTAATGGAATTTTAAGTACTAACCCTAGTGTTTCAATGCAACCCAGCTGTTTTCGAGCTAGATCAAAGTGGTGGTGGGGGGGGTTGTTTGTTTTGAAACAACAAGAATACTATAGTACCACGGTGTGTGTGTGTGTGTGTGTGTGTGTGTGTGTGTGTGTGTGTGTGTGTGTGTGTGTGTGTGTGTGTGTGTGTGTGTGTGTGTGTGTGTGTGTGTGTGTGTGTGTGTGTGTGTGTGTGTGTGTGTGTGTGTGAGAGAGAGAGAGAGAGAGAGATCTTTATGGTAAAGATGCAAAACTTACAAAAGACACTGAGGTGGGTGATTAGAACCTAGGTTAATTACAAGAGAAAATCCCTATGGTGTAAATAAGTAGCAGTGGCATTTAAGTAGTATGCTACCCAACTGGTCCTGGGTTAGATCAGTATGTGTGTGGGGGGGGGCGGGGGGGGGGGGGGGGGGGGGGGGGGGGGGGGGAGTTTTTAGAATTTTGAAAAATCATGAATAATACAGTATCATTGTGTGTGTGTGTGTGTGTGTGTGTGTGTGTGTGTGTGTGTGTGTGTGTGTGTGTGTGTGTGTGTGTGTGTGTGTGTGTGTGTGTGTGTGTGTGTGTGTGTGTGTGTGTGTGGTGTTGTGTGTGTGTGTGTGTGTGTGTGTGTGTGTGTGTACACCCACCCTAACCCAGGCCAATTATGCTGGGTAAGAGCCTGTGTAATAGTGTTGCAGATCTGGTTTTTATTAAACCCGTTAAGGCAATATTTCTTGATTAGTAAATTAACCTCCTCCCAATCAAGAAAAGAAGTAGAGGAGGAATAGCAAATTAGGTGTAGTAGACTGATGCAAGAGCCAATAGCAGCCTAGTGAGGCCTATTGCTATTCTTTTTTATGAACTCCACAAGTGGCAGTTTCAGGAGATCCCTTTTCCAAACAAACCTTAGGTCATACCTATCGACAGACGGGATATGAAGGGATATAGAAAGGTTAAGGAATTGGACTGATGTGCAAAAGGCCCGATTGGGTGAGATGATCTTATGGAGAGATGTGGGTTCAATTTTAAATCAGTGAGGATAACTCAGACACATTTCTTTGAGGAAGTCTATATTGTTGACACTAAGTAAGTCATCCATGTATCTATAGGTATGTCTGAACTGTGAAAGCTTATTTTTGTATGTTTCCATGGTTTTGAGACACCAGTTGTACTCAAAGAAAGCAAGGTAAATATTACACATAAGTGGAGAGCATGAGAATCTCATGGGGATGCCTAGGCATTGGTTAAAGCAAAGACCGCCTAAAACAATAGTGCAGTTACAAAGCAGCCAGGAGATGTAACAGCAAAGCTTAGCTTCATTAAAGTGTAAGGAGTGTAAGGAGTGAGTTACTTTTATCCACCTAGGTTTTTTGGAGAGAGAGATGCACCTTGGCAAGAATAGTCTTGAGGCCAAGATCCCCACCAAGGGGAATGTTTTCATAACATTGTGTAATGTCTACATTAAAAATGTGGAAGATTTGTTGAGGAAGACTAAGCCAGACTTCAGTAGAGTTTTTTGCAAGCCAAAAGGGATTGTACTGAATATGTAAGAAATCCTGGCAAATTTTCTGTTTAGTGGCACAAATAAGCTCAAATTAGGTTAGTATAAGGTCGATGCATAACATAATATCCTTAGTGATATCAGTAAAAATACTATTGGAGGCATCAGATATCCATCTGAACTTATGTTTATGAATTTTATAAGTGGGAAATAATACAAGTAACTTAGTGTTCAAAACAGGGTAGCCTAGATTCCCCAAGTGCTTTGCAATATTATCAGTAACTATTTGTAATGGAGAGTTAATACTACAAAATTCCTTCCTAGATACTCGATTGTGAGCGGTCTTCCAAGCAAGGTATTTGCATAAAATAGTGGGATAGTTAGGGCTTTTGTCAAGCCCAACAACAAACCATTTATCATAGATTTTTTGGAATTCAAAAGTTAGCTGAGATGTATGCCAAGATTCATCAGAGGTTAACCATTTTCTAGGTAGTTGTGATACTTTTTGAAGGAAGCATTCCTTCACAACTTCCCTTAAGTCCGGTAGGACTGTCATCTCCAGTTGGAGAGCAGTGACAAGATCAGTGAGGCAACTTAGTATAGCTGATAGAGCAAGGTAGGGGTTTTTGGAAAAGTTAGGTATATGATTGAGCCCTTTGGCTAAAATTCTACGTATTTTTAGTATTTTCAATAATGCTAAGATCACAGGTACAAACGTGATTACCATAGGCCTCAAAATTCCTGCAAAAGGTAGTAAATTGAAAGCAAGTACAAAGGGGAACATAATCTTGCCGAAGAAATTCATTACTGTAAATTAACTTCTTTATGGGATGTTGATACTTCCATCCTATGTGTATATTGTCGAGTAATTTGTGATTGCCAAAAAACAGATCAAAGCACTCACAAAAAAGATTTTTTGGTTGAATCCAATCAAGGAGTACATTGTGAAAGAGACAGTGTATGTAGATGAAACCATTGTCAGGATCAACTTTGTCGAGAGTTCTTGTAGTAACCTGCAATATCACCAAGGTTGAGATTTCAAAGATGTTCCTGATGGGGGGAAACCTACATCTACCTCCTGTGTAGCTACGAGCTTTTCCCCGGTTAGAGGATGAGCTAGGTGTTAGAAAGGAAGTAAAGGAGTTGGGGGTAATCAAAGAGTTGGATCTTTTGAGATTAGGGGAATCATCCTCATCAATACAAGGTTTAAGTAAACTAGTGATGATCTTAACAACTTTAAAGTTAGCATAAGTAGTTAAGTAAATTCCAGGCTCATCAGATTTTGACTCTTTCAAGATATCCAGGATTAGTCCACGGAAGATGTTGAAGGCAATCTGCGCAATTACAATTTGCTTAGCTTGGCCACCTAACCAAGAGAAAATGAGGGAGAGGTGAAAATTGACAGGTTTTTCTGGGAAGAGTAAGTCCAGACGGTTGAGAATAAACCAAACAGTATGATCGAACCACATGATGATGGATTCACAAGAGGCTTTAGGGTCAAGAAATCTGCAGACACATTTTATAAACGATCGAAAGACATTCCAGATGGATTCGTGTAAAAGTCCAGATTAGTCTTGGAAAATTCCATGTTTTCTTTGGTACAGATGTAGAGGCCCGAATTGGAGGGGCATTTGGAGTGGTCAATGAGATTGAGATTGAAGGGTGCTTTCATCAGCTCCCCTTTTTCCAAAAATTTCCCTCCTTTTAGAATCATGAGTATGCAATCTTCCACAGTAGAGGCAGGGAGGTTGGCAAGGTAAACCCATGTTTCACACAAAATGGGTGCCAGGAAAGATTTGTTGGGCAGGACCCAAAGCTGATGGTCAACCCCAAGGGATTCGATTTCAATTTGTCTAACAGGTAAGACGGGAAAAACTTTGGATATTTCAGGCACCATCTCCAGGAGGTTAGAGTCATTGAGGGAGCAAAGATTACTCTAAAATTCCTTAACTGCTTCAAGGGCTACACTATCCTGACAAAAGATTCCACCAATTTGTGGAATAGTTGGAGTGGCTAGTGTACAGACAAATGAGGGATTGAGACCACATAACTGTTGGGAATGGGATCGTGCTAGCTAGGGTGGATGAAAGAGAAACATAGTGTCAATGTGTGAGTGTGTGTGTGTAAGCAAGGTTATCACTCAAGTGAATTAGGTTCCAAGATAGAATTAGCTTGGACTCATAAACACAATCTTGAGTATTGACTTAGCTTAGCACAAGCTCACCATAGACAAGCATGTAGTGCAAAATAGATTTGTGTTTATTCATTCATGAAATGAGCTTTAAGTAGCTCTACAGCCTTTCTCCACAGTATGTGGGATAAATCCACTCTCCTCTCCTTGACTCACACTTTAGGACAAAGCTTACACTTTACAATAACTTCCTAAGAAAGTTAGATAGATCAGCACAAGAGGAGGAAAATAGGGCAAGCTCTTGCTAGTATTGTGAGGAGAGTAGGGGAAGCTGGGCTATGTATTGGGTAATTAAATTCACCCCTTCCATGGAGTCTTTATCCAGAGTAGCCAAAATTTTGACCCAATCATTAAATGATAACATATGTAAGACATATAATTTTTTGTCAGAGGTAAGAGCCAAATCATATATTAATTGAGAAGCATCCAAGCTGCTAATACATCTAAGTACAAGAGATGTGGCCACTGAGAGGGGCTCCGAGGACAATTCCAATCCTTGTGAGAGATCAAGAGTTTGCAATTTTTGAAAAAAGTGTGGTGAGGTTCACTTATACTTACCATAGTAAGTAATACAATCTTTGGCCTTCCTAGAGAAGAAGGGTTTAGTTCTAACTGCCAAAGCATTCTTTGGTTTATGGTCCCTAAGGTATAGCTTAATCTGTTTGAGAATCTTTGCATGATTCTCAGGGTTGTGATTACTGCTCATGCGGGCTGTCTTTCTATAGGGTATGCAGTCCTGAAAAAGGAACAGTATAAACATAAATAAAAGTAGAAACAGTAAATGAAGTTTTTGGGCCTGCAAACCTTAAACCGGCAAAGTCAAAGACTATAGTAGCCGTGAGGAGGGGACCAGAAATAGAGTCTATGGAGGACCACCTAACACTAGTCAACCGGTCAAGGGATTACAGACTGTGGGTCCAACTTAGAACTCAATTTTGAAGAAAATTTCCAAAGCCAGCATCCCGGTTTATCTAGAAAGAAAAACCTTATGTATAGGATGTGTGTGTAGCTGTTTTAATCTTAGATAATAAGACATAATTGAAATTTTACATTCAAAAGATAGCTGGCAATGGAACAAAGAACAGATAAGTACAAAAACAATTCAATATTAGAATCATTTAAGTACCATGTTTGTAGAAAGAGATCCCCTTTCAGTATATAGATAGTAAAAGAACTTCCCAAATCATAAGTGAGTGTTCCATCCAGTGTAGGACGGCTTGCCAAAGTCAAAAAAACCTTCCAAGATAAGATAGAGTCCTTACCTGCATCCATCCAAACAAGAAAACAATTCAGTTAGCCTTGGATGTGTCTTACAGGTATCAATGGACTATACCAATTGTTATCCATGTCCATCTTTAAAAAAATATATAACGTTTACAAGCAAAGTCCCAAAAAATACAAAACACAGTGTTGCCTTCTTCTAATACTTATCACCAAGTATCAGAATTCCCCCATTTATTATCCCAAGTGGTGTATTCCTTCAAAAAACAACTTACTTGAGTTATACTTTGTCAAATTAATGAGGTTTTATCAGTAACCAAGCCTAAATTCTTTTTATCGAGTACGCTCTAAGTTTAGAACTGATAATGTTTATTAATTTCAAATGGACTCTAGTTGTAAAAAAAAATCACTATCTCATAGCTAGCCAAAGGTAGAGGCATAGCCCGTCTAACTGTTTTAGAATCCAAAAGCAACAACTAAAATTGAATGCAAATAATGTATTGCATTGCCAAGATAATACTGATCAGGTCTACACATAGAATGCCACGGAACCAAATCCCTCCAAGTTTTAGGGAAATAAACAAATCACTCTTGTACATGGGCCAAAAAGTATATGGTTGTCAAGGCTAGGGACTTGCTACGCGCCGTGTGCGAGTCACAAAGGCTCCTAGCACACAGTCATACAACAGACAAGCTCACAAGGAAGAATGGTGTTTCACTCACCTTCCTGCGTAGTTGCGAATGAAGGATTCCGCGCCGCGAAGAAGAGGGAGACGCCGCTACGCCGCGCTCAACCGCCTCGCCGCCGTCGTGCCACCGCAACGCTCGATCACACACACACTCTCACACTCTCTCTCTCTCTCACACACACGTACACACACACACACACACAAGGAGATGGTGAAGGAGAAGGTGGAGATGGAGCAAGAGCGGCTTCTATTGCACAATGAGAGAATGAGTAAAAATTAGGTTTAGTGGCTTTTATATGAGCTCACCCCATCCACTCTTCGGCGCCCATACTTAGCCAACTAACTCCTTGAATATTCCAGTTAGAGTGAGCCTGTCATCAGCGATCACCCTTACCCTGTTCCTATTGGTCCGACAAGCCCGGTACCTGACTCTAAATAATACAACGTTTATAGATCATAGGGTCATGTCCGTGTGCCGTGAGGGTTAACATGCCCCCCTTCCTGATGTAGATTCCGTCCTCGGAAGCTATCCAGTTGAAGCTCGTTCGTCGAGATGGAAGAGCAATCGACATGGATCTGCGTAGCCTTCTTCAATCACTGCAAAATCAAACAACATTGCCACAGTAATTGCATTCTCATATACAATTAAAAATCATATGCAATTTTAGACAGACAAATTGATTGGTAACAGAATTTTAGACAATTTGTCAGCAATAAACATTAAATTGCAATATAATCAAATGCATAAACAGATGTAAAAGTAAAAAATTAAACAAGTCCGGGGTCGCTAATTTAACGGTCAAAAGGCACTAGAGCTCGACTATTAATACCATGGGTAACTTCTCAATTTTTGTTGGTCAATTAAGTTGTTTAATCGCGTGAGCCAAGTATTTGATGTTCAAGGGCTGACTAGAGGCTATACCTAGAAGACCTTGTAGTTAAGCTACGATAAAAGAAATTTCTCATGAAATCATCGCCTGACTGATTACCTTTTCTTTGACCCCCCAAAGTCTTTCCACATTGATTCAATTTTGATGTGTGTGCTTATTTTGTATGCCTTGGGTTTTTTGCTTTTCAAGGAAAAGCGCCCACACTGGGAACCTCTAGGGCTCTAATACCATAGGCGATACATGTGAATGAAGTACCAATTTAAGCAGGGATTTCTCTTCCAGCTTAAAATTTTACATTGTGGCACTTTGATTTTTTGTTTTTTCATTTTCAGCATTTTAATTTTGTAACTTTGGGGGGTCATATAACACTGTTACCCTCCCCAGGCTCATCACATTAGTAAACTCCCTTTATAATACTTAAGCTAAAGGTCAATAGGGTTAAGCCCACTAGAAAGCCCTAGTACATTTCACACAATGCTGCCTAAATCGGATTAAGAACCTAAGTAACCATTGCGTATTAGGAAGGCATTCCCCATGGTATTAAGAGAAGATTTCTAATACCTAGCTTGGTCAAACTAGCTTAGTCGGACTGCTTGACTTTTAAACCTAGACAAGTGATTATGACAAAACATTACATTGAATTAAATGTTTGATACTAAGCAAATGCGCTGAATATTATGCTACCAATCACAATCAAAGCAGACAATCATGGATGCAAAAAGATAAGGGCAATGTTAATGGACATAAAACACCTGTTTGTGTTGATGGTCGCGCTTGATTTGAAGTGTGAACGAGAGAAAGGTTCCATGAAGGTCCAAACCCTATCAATAGCAACACGCTCCTGTACACACTAGGAAACAAAAGGAATACCACCAGGAGGCACATTAGTGAGAAAAGGTACCAACACTTATTGAACACAACAAAAAACATAAAGAACCCTAACCTAATTATTTGCACTCCCCCTAAAAAGTCAAGGGAATAGGATATTGTAGAGGTTGGGGGGAAACCCTAAGGCTAAACCCCTATCCTCGTCGTCGAGATAAACAAAGTCGTCATCCATGAAACCATATGTGCCATCCGTGTAGTCATGTAAATTTTCTTCTTCATCATAGGTGCCCATGTTTACTAAGAAGGTCACTAGATGCCTATAGTCATCTTGGTCAAAAGGGTAGGCTTGTGCAATGGGAGAAACGCTCTCTACTAAGTATGGATCAAACGTGGTCAAGAGACGTATCAGCCATTCTAACTCCTCAAAATTCCTCTCACATGCTAGCGTACCTATCAAATACCATTCACATGCAAGCACTGGAAAGACCATGTGAAACATTTGTGAAAAGTAACGAGGGTACCTCTCACCCAAGGCAGGAGTGGATGACTCTAGCGTACTAGCCATATCTGTACACGCAAATAGATGATGGTTAGAGTGCAAATATTACAAGGGTCGTGTTCTTGTGCATAATTTGTTTTTATTATTTTGTGTTATGGCTCTTGCTCTTTTACTTTTTTATCTTGTTTTTGTGAGTATAAGGCTATATATATACATTCCCTAAGATTGGAGATTGAGAGGTCAGGGAGGAAGGTTGAGAGGGAAGCAAGTGAATGACGGATGTCAGCAAACACTCCCCCCTTCCTTGGGTAGATCATACCTTTTGGAATGATGTCGTCACCTTTTGAAACCAATTGTTCCAAGTTGTTATGGGTAAAGGCTTTAACCAATAGTTTTCGATCACCCTATGTGTTTCATCTAGTTGCAAGGGTGGTAAGGTACTCTCCCATGATTTTATTTGCAACATTGTTGGAGGTGGTGAATCTACAACGGGAGGTGCAAACTCTTTCTTGCTTGTATGGATATGTACAATGGTATTTCTATTTCCGTATAGGAACTACATGAAGAGCAAGAAGCTTCATTTGCTTTTCCTGTTCCTGAGCTAGGTGGAACAAATCGTTCTTTCTTTGGTACCCAAACTAGCTCTGGAGCAGGTGTGTTGCATTCCGTGATTTTTTCCTTTCCACGATTTTCAATTTGTTTTGGAGCCACAGGATTGGGTTTACATGGGCCAGGTGACAGGTAAGAGTACAATTTACGTTTGGGCACCCAGATTTGATTATTTCCTTTATAGTATCCTTGGGCTTTTAATAGTCGTTTAGGAATCCAGCGCCACGTTTTCTTACATTTCTTGGAGCGAGTGGGACGTTTCTTACGAGGCTTCCGTTTTTTAGCATCAGCCATGGTTACTAAAGAAGCTTTAGGGACCCACTTGTATGCTTTCTTTGTTATATTAGGATGGTTCTTGTGTGTCTCAAGCTTTCTTTCAACTACATCAGTTGAAGATCTAGAGAGTTGGGCTATGGGGACGTATGGTTCAACCTCCTGGACATGCAATGTCTTGGGTTTTATTTCCTTAGGCAATATCTCAGGGACTATGGCTTGAGTGGTAGGGATAAGAGTTGGTTTTTGCGTTGTGACACCCCCAGTCCCCCAATCAATAGTGCATTTGGTGGCTATCATCCACGTGCGTCCTAGGTTTATATTACCCTCCATAGTTCCAGTAGGCATGACCAAAAAGTCTTGAGCTACAATTCCATTGTCATAACTGACAGAAGTGTGCCAGATTCCAAAAACCGTAGTTTTTTTCTTGTTGACACCCTTGACTTGGATAATACTCTCAGATAGAGGTGGCTTCCCTAACTGACACCACACCCCATAGGATAGCAGATTATATTTAGCACCCGTGTCCAATAAGGCGTTATATAGCACTTTTCCATAGGCACTATTTAACTCAATAGGGTATCGTAGAGGTGTGTCAGAGTCCAACCAATCCTCTTCGATTTCCACGTGGAATGCATTTGTGACTCCAAGGTTAGCCTCTCGTTTTTGTCTTATACGTTGTTGTCGCTCCTTAGCCTCAGCTTGAGCTTGTATCTTCTTTAACTCGTTTGTGCTTTGGCGGCCTTCTTTTGATGAATGGCCCGTAGTTCTTCTTGGCTTAAAGGATCATAATATCTTTTGAATTTACTCCCATTGAGGAATCCAATGGTTTCAACTCCATCAAGAGTTTCCACACGAAGGGTACCTTGTGGGGTAATTTCACATACTCTATATGGTCCTTTACCAGCATATTTCAACTTTTTCTTCTCTTTACGTACTCCATACATAAGGACTTTATCACCAACTTTGATGTCCTTGTCCTTCACATGGCGATCAAACCACTTCTTTCTCCTATCCTTTTCCACAAGAGCATTTTGCACAGCCAACTGTCTCTCTTCGTCTAGTTTTTCTAAGATATACAAACGCTCGGTTAAGGGGTTACCATTCCATCCTTCTTGCGAAGCTACCCTAAGACTAGGAATGACAAACTCCCAAGGCATAACCGCTTCTTGGCCGTATACCATTTTGAATGGCGTACAATTAATAGCCACTTTATAAGCAGTACGATAAGCCCATAGAGCAGATGTCAACTTCAAATCCCAATCAGTGCGATGAGCTTCTACCGTCTTGGTTAAAATAGAGATTAGAGTCTTGTTGGTGCTCTCGGCTTGTCCATTAGCTTGCGGGTAATAAGGTGTAGACTTATGGTGGGATATCATAAAGGTCGTGGTAAGCTCTCTTATTACCTCATTTATAAAATGGGTACCATTATCACTAACAATTTCAAAAGGGCAACCAAATCTTGTGATAATGTTCTCAAAAAGAAACTTAGCTGTTGTCCTCGCGTCAGCTTTTTGTGAAGCCTTAGCTTCAGCCCACTTTGTTACATAGTCCGTAGCAACTAGAATATATCGAGATTGAGTGTTGCGAGCTGCGGGACTAATTGGACCTACAAAGTCTAAGCCCCATTTTTCAAATGGTTGGGTTACTTTAATAGGATGTAAGGGCATTCTGTCTTTGCGCTGTGTGGTCTTGTAACGTTGGCACTCATCACACCCTTTTGTAAAAAGTGATGCATCCTTAAATAAAGTTGGCCACCAATAGCCTGATTGCAGCACCTTTCTAGCAGTCAGGTCTCCTGAAAAATGTCCTCCTGCTATGCCCATATGTGCTTCTTGCAAGATATACAAATATTCATCCTCGCGGGCACAACGCCTAAGAATATCGTCCTTGCCTAGTCTATACAGAGTTCCGGCAATCAAACAATAGGGTTCACATTCTTTTACTAGCCTTCGAGCGATATCCTTACGAAGTTCCTTGGGTGGAAAACCATTAACTAAAAAGTTAACAATGTTCTCACTCCATTCAGGCATAGTCTCAACTATGAATAGGGAAGTATCGGGTAATTCATCATCAACTCCTGTAGGGGCTTCACCATTGGGTATGCGAGACAAATGATCAGCCATGACGTGCCTTTTACCGGGTCTCACTACAATCGTGAAATCAAACTCCAGAAGAATTAACAACCATCGTGTGATTCTTCCTGTGGAGCATGGCTTGTTTACCAGATACAGCAACGCTTGATGATCCACATAAAATACAAACTTGTTTGCCAGAAGGTAGTAGCGAAATTTCTTTACTGCATAAACCATTGCTAAACCTTCTCGCTCTGTAGTGGTGTAGTTCCTTTCAGCATCGTTCAATTGACGGCTTGCAAAGCTAATGGGATAGTCCAATTTATGTTCTCCTGGTTGAGTGAGAACACACCCAATAGCAAAGTTTGATGCATCAATATGCACATGGAAAATGACATCCCAGTTAGGTGTCCTTAAAATCGGAGCACTTGCTAGTGTTTTCTTCAATTGTTCATAGGCCTGGTCACACTCTTCAGTCCATTTAAATTCAATGAGAAGCTTGTACAAAGGACGTGCTATCTCAGCGAAAAATAAAATAAACCGTCGATAATAACCCACGTGTCCCATGAACCTTTGAACTCCCTTGTAATTGGTTGGTGGTGGTAACTCTAGAATCACTTTAATTTTGCTCTCATCGGTTGAGATACCATTCTTAGATACTATATGCCCTAAAATAACTCCATGCTTGACCCAAAATTGGCATTTGAACGGGTTCAATGAGATACGATATAACCTACACTTTTCAAACACCTTCCGCAAACATGATAGATGTTCTTTCCAAGAAGAGTAAACACAAAGGTCGTCTAAGAAAGCTTCACAAAACTCTCTCAAATATTCTTTAAAAGCAGTGTTTATTAATCGTTGGAATGTAGCAGGGGCATTTGTTAAGCCAAAAGCCATCACACGAAATGCAAACACGCCAAATTCTGTGATGAAGGCAGTTTTAGCTTGGTCCTCTAGCGCTATCGTGATTTGGTTGTAGCCTGAGTACCCATCTAGAAAGCTATAAGCTTCCTTGCCTGCAACTCTTTCGAGTACATGTTCGGAATATGGTAGGGGGTAATGGTCTCTTCTAGTAGCTGCATTAACTTTTTTGAGGTCCACGCACACCCTGAGTTTCCCATTCTTTTTTGGCACGATAACTATTGGAGACACCCATTCAGAGTGTTCAATAGGATATATGAACCCACATTTGATAAGCTTTTCTAGTTCTTCTTGAATGATCTTTGCGTACTTAGGATTCATCGGGTAGGGTCTTTGTTGTACGGGCTTCGCAGTGCTAATCATAGGGATTGTATGTTGGACCACAGAAGGTGGAACACCTTTCATATCATGGTATGTCCAAGCGAATATGTCCTTGAATTCCTTGAGAAGCTCTTTGAGGACCGCCTCTTCAACTTCTGTGAGGTCTTGGGCAATAAAAACAGGTTTTGATTCTTCACCGGGGTCGGCTAATTCTATTTCTTTAACTATTGCCGGACCATCATAGATTCCATTATTCCCATCGATAGGTATTCTTTGGGCTTTTGTGTACACAACCTTTGCTTCCCCTGTGGTGTAAGATTTGAAATGTTCTGGTGCAGGATGCAAGTCTGTGGATTCTGGTTGTGCTTTGGTCTGTGCTTCTATTTCTGCTTTCTTGTGTTGTCGAGCTAACTCTTGGTTTTGACGCCTCCTTGCAGTGCGGCTCAACTTTGGCTTGTCTATGATCTCTAATTGGGCTATGTCATGGGGTCGTGGTCTACACCACATAACATTTTGGAGATATTCACCCCAATCGTCTACCAATTTTCGATGAGCATCACATGCTCCTATATAACTGAGCCATTCTGCTGAGGATCTCTTCTTTTTTATCCTAGCACGTACATTGGCTCGATATCGACGCCTCTTAAAGTTTTTCTTTTTCTTATTTGAGACCTGCTTTTGATTTGCATTTAGATCTGGCTCACTAAAGGAGTCCTCGTTGGTGTCCTCTTCACTCTCGAGGAGCTATCATCGGTTGATGTGCTCGGTCCTTCCGAATGTTTTGACTCTGAACTTGCTCCACTCTCTAATTCATGAGATTCAGAATCCGTTTCACTCTGGGAGTCCGTGTCTGAGTCGTGTTGGTCAAAGTCTTCTATTGAGCTATCGGTGTCACTGTCAGATTGGTCTACAATTGCCTTGCCCTTAGAAGATGCATGTATGGCACTTATCATGTTCAGAGGTGCAATTTGTGGTACCTCTTCCCCCTCTGGTGTGACCCAAGTGGTTCCTCTATTTCCCCAGGTATCTATGGTTGCAGCTAGGTGTACCCAGTCTACGTTGTCTGATTCCGTCATACCCGGTAACACATCCATGTAAGGAGAATCTTGGCCAATGTCTGTATCCTTCTTACAAGTGTAACAATATTGTAGTGGGGCCGAGTGAACTGTGGTGTCAGAGCGATGATCAATAATGGTTTTACTCCCTAAGGGGTGTACCTTACCAGTCACCAAATCCACTCTAAGGACAGAGTCTTGGAATTGCAAATAGACATGATTTTTAGACCAATCATGAACCATTTGTGCTTCCCTCATGAATGGTCGTCCTAAAATCATTTCATATGACATAAGGTGTTTAGAGAAATCCATTACAATGAACGTATGTCGTACCTTGTGTCCTAGAACTTTGATCTTAAGATCCTTGAGCATCCCCATAGGTTTGGCTATGGTACCATTTGCCATCTTTACCACAATGTTAGTAACACTGAGGCGGGGTTTTCCCATGGATTCCCAACAATCTTTTGTAACGATGCTAACTCCCGCACCACCATCAAGAATTCCCTTTATAGTTAATCCCTTGGTAGTGATGGGTAGGGTCGCATTAGACTCGTCGCCTTCAAAATACTGCCCTAATTCGTTAATGGGTACCTCGATCACAGACTCGTGTCCATCTAAGTCAAGTGATTGCACATGATTTTCCTCATCAATCATAATCGAGTCAGGCCTATTTGGTTGCGCAAACTGCGGTAATCCCGTTGTAGCTCTCCGTTAAGGAATGCTCGAAGTGCAAAGAATAACTCAGGATCTCCATACAGCTTTGCTATGATCGTGGTTCGGACCTCAGAAGACATGAAGTCCACTAGTTTGGCAACATTCATTGGCATTTTGCAGGGTGTAGGTCCTTGACTAGGAACTGGTGAGGATGGAATCTCATATTCCTCAATGGGATCAGGTATTCCTTCGTTAAACATCCTTTCCAACAAGAAAGGTGTATGCTCACTTTCTGATGTCCCGTCCTCACTCCCTTCTTGGATGATACTAGATATGGCTAACGGTCTATGGTTCATGTGGGGTGGATGAACTTGCGTGGGAAACACTGTGTCATGAATTTTGACATGCATGGGTTCTGGTTCTAGTTTCCTTTGAGTCTCCTCCACTAAACCTCTTAGATGTTTCACCTGCTCAATCTCGTCTACTGGGTTTGGGTACGTCCCAATCTTCTTTTTACGATTCTTCCCTTTTTGCCCCTGCGGTTTATCTTGGGGGTCTTGGATTGGATTTGGAAACACTTGTGGTGTTTTCAGAGGCTCTTTATGGTTTTCTCTTATTCGGTTTTCATTTGGTTCCATGTTACGGTTTTCTTTGTCGGTCTTTCCCTTTGTGGTATTGGTTCTAGTCTCCATTGTCTCGATTGAATCTGAATCATCCTCGAGGTCATTCATATACACGGGGTCATCTCCTGTTCCTATGTTTGTTTTGGAACTTGGCTTTGAATTTCCCGTATTCTGCGACCTCTTCCTTCGTGTCTTCTTTTTCTTTGCTTGGATAACTGACGCGGTATCTCTCTCTTCGAGGATATGGCCTGGCCCTTGAAGCATGGACCGTGTAATCGCATAAGCGGGTGCGACGGGTGGTATTGGCGATGTCACACTAGCAATTTCGACCAAATTTAGGGGTGTGATTTTAGGCGCATTTGGGTTATAGGGGCATTGGGCAATCAAGTGATCTATGCCACAACGATTACATGTGAGTATTGGCATTGCAGACGTGCTCCCTTGATTCATTTGCATCTGTGCAGCATTCTTTTGCAGCCTAATAGGGCACTCCGCTGCCCGATGTGGTCCACCACACTCGTAGCATTGAAGAGGTGGCCTCCTAGCCTGGGTGTTGATATTTTGACCTCTGGATGCGAGAGCAGCAGCTTGATAAACCGGCTTGACTTGCCCCCAACAATCTTCCATGTAGTATATAGGACACTCTTCCAATGTATCAAGTCCGTAGGCAATACTAGTGTCTATTTCCTCCTCACAGCCATCTGCATAAGCATTAGATGGCTCGCAACCCACTTGGTTCATAGGGGCGACTCTTGGATGCGGGGGCTGCGGTCCTAGCACAGGAGGTGGTAGCGGTGTAGCTTGTACAACATTTTGAGATCTAGGGACCATGTGTTGCGGTAGTTGCTCAACAGGTGGAGCAGGCATCAATACAGGAGCTCGAGGCGCATCCGTCCAGGCTACAGGTGGTCTATTTGCCATCATACGTTTGATCATTAAACAATCCTTAGCTTGGTGACCATACCTACCACATGCGTTGCAAGTTCCATTAAATTTTACTCTAAACGTAGGGCACTCACTAGTGCTATGTGGACCTAAGCAAATGGAACACCATTGTTGCTCCCTTCTTGGATACATGTGACTATTTTGAGGGGGTCGATTATCCTTAAGAGACTCTTGGATTGCCTTGGTGAGGTCTGTCAAGAATGTCTCAAATACCTTTGGCTCATTGGCAATGGGCTTTGCAGTCATGGGTTCATACTCAATGGCTTGTGAGCTAGTGGATCTCGTGTCAGTAGACACCCTCATGCCTGCTATCATCAAGTTGTCCTCTAATTGGATTGCATTGGCAGTGACATCTTCCCAGGTTGTGATACCTCTAATCACTAGTCCATTATAGATTCCTTCATTCCTCAACCCTCGAATGAATCGATCAAGCAGTTGGTTATTGTTGAAGCGCTCATTTACAGGGCAGCGAGAGTTTAAGTGCTTTAGACGACTAATGAAGTCCCTTACTGACTCTCCTTCCTTACGTTCGGCCTTCTGTAGCTGAGATGCTACACCCCAAAGCACACCTTCTCGTATGTACTCCTTTAGAAACAACCTTCGAAGGGTAGGGTAGATTGTTTTCTCGTCCACCCTTAGGGTTCTATACCAATCTCCAGCCTTCCCACTTAATGTCAAGCTTAAGGCATTGCACTTATGTAGTTCGTTGCGTTCCCCTAAGGAATCACATACTTGTTCAAACACTTCAATGTGTTTTCTAGCATCTTCGTCCCCATTGAATTTTTGCGTGAGTTTGGCAATTTGTACTGCCTTACTTCTAGGCTCTCTATCAGATGCATGACGCATATTTTCCGCGATAGATCGACCTATGGTTTGAGCAAACGCTGCCAAGTCACCTATGTGAGGAGGCAGGGCCGGTGGAGGTACTCTTGGAATCATATGTGGGAGAGGGACGGGTACCGGTCTTGGCATATGTGTGGATGATGCAGGATATGGAACATAACCGGGCATAGGTCCACTCGGATAAGGGCTAGGGAGCGGCACTCGAGGAGCATAAACAAGTGGTACAATTGGAGGTGTGGGGGCCATGTGTGCATAAGGGGCTAGAGGCACATACGGTCGAGGCCCCATATTAGGTACTACGACACTAGGTAGTGGCACTGCGCTAACCGTAGATGTCATCGGTACATTCTCTGTCAGGCCTATCCCTGGAGTGAGCACTGTGTTTTCCTTAATAGAGGGTTGAGCCAAGTTAGGGAAGCTAAAGTTGTCGCTCGGAGGCTCAGATTGCATAGAGACCCCAGGTGAAATGACGTAAGATGGGTCCATGGGACTCATTAGAGGAGTCTCCATTTGTGATAGAGTAGGCTGTTGAGCCTTGCTCGTATCCAGAAATCTCATGGGGCCAGTTGAGAGTATATTTACCCCTCGGTTTTGCCTTTCTGATTGAATAATGCCATGGATAACATTACAGATCATTTTCTGTTGATCTTCGATGCTCGTGGCACTAGAGGTGGATTGTACAATCTCTATCCATCCTACATGGTAGGCGTGGCCAGAGTGTAGATCCGTCAACACCTCAGTGTGGAGGTCGTATGTCCAATGATCATTAATGAACAATCCTTCTAGAGTCGACGTGTTAACGGTTTCTTGTGAGGTAGAAGCAATGTTGCTCCCCGTGGTTTTACTTGTCACCAACGGTACTCTAGAGGGAACTTCTGAAGGAGGCAGCTCAACAGGGCCTTCTTGGTAAGAAGTTGGCAGGATATCCACATGGACACTCTTTGGGGGTGTGGGGTCCACGTGCGATGTGAAAGGAGAGTCCACTTCCCCACCCCCTTCGTGTGCTTCATTTGCATCAGGTTCCGAGCGAGTAGCTCTACCTAATGTTTCCATGAAACGGCTAAACATACTAGTACTAGGCTGTGGAGCTTCGGGAGGTGCATGGCCTTCTCTCTCAGTGTTTTGGGTAGGGTATGCTTCCATGATTTCTGAGTCGGAGGAGGAATCACTAGCGGCTATTTTAGGGTCTTGGGTGGTGCTACCTTGTGTCCCCGCTGAGGGTCTAGAGCCTATCGTGGATGGGTCATGGGTGTCCGTATGAACAGAGGCACCCTCAATATGCTCGTATTCTAGCACCCGCCCAGAGCGTAAGTGCATGTGCTTTTGATACCCTAAGGTGTCAAAAAGCTGCTCTAGGAGGCCTTGTGACTAGTTTTTTGCGTGTTTTTTGTTTGTTTTTTTGCTAGATTTTTTAGAGCGTGTCGTGGAATGGGCCGTGTGATAGCTCGAAACGAGCGTATCGCTAGGAGGGACGCGCTGTGCTTTACAGCCCACCGTTTGGTTCTATTTTGCTCCAGAAAAGCCCGAAACAGTCTTTTCCTAGCTGGGGAACTAGGCTCCAAATAGCAAGTCCTAGTGTGCAATGAAGGAGAGGAGAGTGTAGGACTTATCCCACATTCCTCACTCCCTCCTTGTGAGTCTAGCCTCTATATATAGGAGTGAGACTACCCTATATCATAAGACAGTGACAGAGCCTGGGCCTGGGATTGGGGTTGGGGTTGGGATTGGGATTGGGTCAAATGATTTATTTATTTATTTTTAAAAAATTAATTTTTTTTTTTTGGATATTATTTGGTACGCGTTTTGGTGCGCGTTGACCTCACCTAACTTTTTACTGTCTCACCTACCTACTGACCTGATAATCAGTGGTTCACCTAATTACTAACCTACTTAATTAACTAAATGTGAGCCTAACTGTGCACAACCCAGAAAACACAGAAAATGCAAAAAATTGAAACTTGACAGAATTGTGCAGTGCAAACCAGAAAACGCAGAAACGCAAGAAATGCTAACTGTGTAAGCTGAAATCTGAGCTTAATAGAACTAGCAAAACAGAGCTTAACAGAACACAGAAAACTTGAATGCAGTCAACAACATTGTGTCTTTCTCTACTGTTTTTGCATAACAACAATAATCAAACTTAAGCCGCGCCTTTCCTACATAAAAAATAGCTTCAATACAATTTACAGGTCGCCATTGGAGATTCACGCGCAGCAGCTCCCCGGCAACGGCGCCAAAAATGTCAAGGCTAGGGACTTGCTACGCGCCGTGTGCGAGTCACAAAGGCTCCTAGCACACAGTCATACAACAGACAAGCTCACAAGGACGAATGGTGTGTCACTCACCTTCCTGCATAGTTGCGAATGAAGGATTCCCGCGCCACGAAGAAGAGGGAGACGCCGCTACGCCGTGCTCAACCGCCTCGCCGCCGTCGTGCCGCCGCAACGCTCGATCACACACACACACTCTCACACTCTCTCTCTCTCTCTCTCTCTCTCTCTCTCTCTCTCTCTCTCTCTCTCTCTCTCTCTCACACGTACACACACACACAAGGAGATGGTGAAGGAGAAGGTGGAGATGGAGCAAGAGCGGCTTCTATTGCACAATGAGAGAATGAGTAAAAATTAGGTTTAGTGGCTTTTATATGAGCTCACCCCATTCACACTTGGGCGCCCATACTTAGCCAACTAACTCCTTGAATATTCCAGTTAGAGTGTGCCTGTCATCGGCGATCACCCTTACCCTGTTCCTATTGGTCCGACAAGCCTGGTACCTGACTCTAAATAATACAACGTTTATAGATCATAGGGTGTCCGTGTGCCGTGAGGGTTAACAATGGTTCAAAAAGTTCAATATGCCGTCTAACACGGAGGGTTTTAACAGATTGCAAAAGCATCAAACCAAATGATACCCAATCATACCAACGACAATACCAAGAGTAGGGATAACTACTCATCCGGGGTGTATCCCCTTTCCAAGCCCAAATCAGGTACTTACCATACAAACATCAAGCCAAGCAGCCTTATACTTACCTTCCAATTCAGTGCACCAAAACCCCTTTTTTTACAACCATTAGTAACCAAGAATGGTAGGTTTTTCCAAGCAAACGGCTACAGTAACCTCGATGCCAAGTAAAACTGATAGTTCCCACTCAAATGCCCAATATCATATAGTCCCTAGTGCTTCCGACGTTTAAAAATGCCAAGAGCAACCCCCAAGAGAAACAACATAGTCTGACGGGATGCACCACCATTTTTTTTTTTTAAACAGTCAAATGGGATGTGCCAATGTAGTTTGCAAACGCTATAAGCCTACAGAGGCTAAACAAAAACCAAAGTATCTTGGTAATCTCAAGACCATATACCATTTATAAGAGAATCATGTTGTGCAGCACTAAAAAGAGTGACAGTAGAAAAAACCAGTTAATGATAGCCCCCCTTTTTTTTCGAGTGATCAAAAAGCCAGACCTTATACCCAATATGATAGCAAGTAGTTTGATGCCAACGGCAAAGTAATATGAGCAAAGTAAACACTGCTACCATGCCACTGTCTGACATCCGATTTATACTTACCTTATTGTGCCAACAAATAACAAATGTATGCTCAATGTAAAACCATTAGCAAAAACTAGTAAAGACGTAAGCAAGGGCAGAGAAAAACTTGAGAAACCTGAGTGGAGAGCTCCATAGCTCCATTTTTGAAGCAAGCAATAGATTTTTCAAAGAAACAAGACAGACCAACCCTGGCTAAGTGAGGGGCAGAGATGCACCCTCACCTGTTTATATAATGGAAGAAGGAGGAGGTACTGCTAGTCCTCTAAATGGGAGCCATAAGTGAGCCGGGACGTCTTCTTGGAGACTGTGTGTGTGTGTGTGTGTGTGTGTGTGTGTGTGTGTGTGTGTGTGTGTGTGTGTGTGTGTGTGTGTGTGTGTGTGTGTGTGTGTGTGTGTGTGTGTGTTTGCTCTGTTGGGCATGCAGATATCCATGAGTGGGGAAATCCACTGGAGAGGCTGCCTTCGTGGTGTGATGAAGAGGGACTCCCGAAATGCAGTCACGTTCGGCCACGCCAGAGCTAGTGCTATTTAATTAGAACCTAGGTTAATTACACGAGCAAAGCCGTATGGTGTAAATAAGTAGTAGTGGCATTTAAGTAGTATCCCGAGTAATTATATGCTACCCAACTAGTCCTGGGTTAGATCAGTATGTGGGGGAGGGGGGGGGGGGGGGGGGGGTTGAGTTTTTTAGAATTTCAAAAAATCAAGAGTAATACAGTATCACAGTGTGTGTGTGTGTGTTGGGGGGGGGGGGGGGGGGGGGGGGGGGGGGGGGTGGGGGGGGGTGTGTATGTGTGTAGTAATGAGTAGAGTTTGAGGAGGAGGAGGAGGGTATAGTAATGTATTTGTAAGAGTGGTAAGTAGCTGGTTTTGCACCCATCTCACACTCTCAATTGAAATTGAGATGCACCAACTAACTCAAAAATGATAAGATGTGGGGTTGATTTTATAACAAATCATAAGTTGGCTTATCATCAATGCGCTTTGTTTAACATGTTCTTAGGATCTCAACCATCAACACTCTATTTAAACCTGATCATAAACTCTACCTTATGGGATGCTTCACACATTGATCAATATTTGTAGGCATTACCCCCAGCATTCCATAAGTCAAGTGTACTCTCGTTTGTAGAGGATGAGGACGGCATCAATGTCGTTCATGGAGCACTTCTCCCCATCCCTGTGATTCCAAGCCTTTCCTGTACCGCTCTAAACTCCAATTCCGTTGGAAGCGTCGCGGCACGTACGACTGCATCCTTGTATATCATTGCTAGTGCCTCTGTTGGTTCGATAAACTCACCCGCGCTGTTACATGAGCATCCATGACAGAATACTTGTCATTTGCAGGGTCAATTATACTGTTATCCTCTTGTAGATTTTGAGTGACTATAGCAAGTCAGTAGTCCTCTCTCAAGTCAAATAGTTCCAGAATGTCATTGAGCATTACATAATGATGATCACCGATGGGGACAGTAGGGAGCACATTTGTTGACAAAGCTCCCTCTGGAAGCTGAACACCTTTTGAAACACACAAATTACGACTAGGTGGTTGCATAAACTTGTCACCAATGACTGAATGGTGACTGCTCTTGGCCTCCTCTGCTCTGTCCCGGTGATCGTCCAGATTAACATTCAAAAAGAGTATGAACCCGGCATAGTATTCTACAATTCGACACTTTCGATTATGTATGGGGCATCTGTTCCTGCGAGACTACAGTGGCAACTTGAGGCTACTTCTATAGAAAATATCTTTCTTTAAACGATCAGAACTGATATCCTTCATATGAACATATCGACAACCCCCAAACTCAAATGTGTTGTTGATCGTCTGTTGATCGTACGTCTGATAAAACTTTGCAAGGAAATGTGACGCAGAAGCCAAAAACTCTTGCAATGAGAAGGCAAGATTGAAAATAGGCTTGAACTCCTACTCCCGCTATTGAAGCCCAATTCTATAGAGAAAATGGTACAGCTTGTCTTTGGGTGTCTCGTTAGAGCAAGGCAGCTCCTCCTCTATCTCGATCAAAAAGTGATCCATTTATGGAGAGAGGTAAAAAAACTTGGATTGTTGGTAAGGGTGAAGGTAGGAAGGCACTAGCTAACACTAAAGAGTACAAAGAGGGGACTGACTGGGCTCGTATATATAGACTCCTCAGGAACTCGACCAGGTCATTTCAACCACCCTTATGATTGCATTAGAAACGGTGCAATGAATGCAACACAAAGATTGAGGCAAGCTCCACTGTCCCTATGACATGTGTTCTTCATGAGGTGAGTTCCGTAGCTATATAAATCACCTTGACTGCACACTCTAGAACTCGGTCACATCTACACAACGTAGGTATGTAGGACAAGAAGAGAGGAAAGGTGAAGCTTTCCCAAAAGATGATGTCGGAAATGAAGGAGGTAGAGAAAATGATAGCTGAGGTAGAAGCTCTTTGAAAGGAGTTGAAGAAGAAAAACCAAAGGGCAAAGGCTGAGGAAAAAAGTACCGTAAAGACCGAGGATTAGAAACCACCAACGATAAAGGAGGAAAAAGAATAATTGAAATGGACAAACAAGATTGTGCTTTCTTGAAGTTGTAATGGAGTCCTTGAAGATAATGAAAATGTCTTCATATATTATTCCTTTGTCCCTACCTCTTTGTTACGATTATAAAGGAAGAGCTTTTATCAAAATTTGTCGCACCACAATGCGAGTAATAGGTTTATGTCACACAGCCATTGACTTGCGTTGTGCATCGGCAGAAAAATGTCGCACCACAACGTGATAGGGAGCTCTCTCCATGATATGGGTGGTCCCTATCGGGCTGTGACGCGACATCCAAATGTCGTGCCACAACGCGATAGGGAGGCATGTCCACGATATGAGTGGTCCCTATCGTGTTGTGATACGACATCCCAAATGGCACGCTACAACGCGATAGAGAGGCATCACCACAACATGGTTAGTCCCTATCGCGCTATGGTGCACCTTTAAGAGTGTCGTGCCACAACACAATAAGGAGGTCTGGTTGTGGTACACTCCCCCTACTCGCATTGTGCCGCGATATTTTTCCTTATAGCACGACACAACGCGAGGAGGGGGTTTGGTCGAACAAGACACATCCCATATTGTGTTGTGTCGTGAAATCCACATTGTCGACCTCGTGCCCCAGTCAACATGCAGTATGCTACCTGTCGTTCATGTGGTGATGCACTCTTCCCAATGATGATGATGGGTATATTGTAGCTGCCACACGTTTGGTAATGATAATGATGTCCTTGATGATTATATAACGTTTCTATTTCCATATACCCAGTGATGTTTGGTGACTGTCCTCACCTCTCAGAATCAGCTTTTGCGACGTAACCTTCTCAATGCTCAATATTCTTCTTATTCGTCTCCATAACGCTTTCCAAGGTAAACACTTGTTTCCATGGCTCACACGAAGTAGACCGCAAGGAAGGTTTATCCACAAGACAACCAACCTTCATCCTCAAGAGTTGCAGGTAAAACCCTACCTAATACAATGCGTAGTCGGAGGTACAAGCAGAACCGAAGCGTTCTACTTGTGCTGCACAAACTCCATAGGCATATTTCTCTTGCTATGCCTAAGTTACCCTTTCAAAGAGTTTTGCCAAATTTGTGAGAGCGCAAATTCAGATATTTTTTATCGAGTTGTTCCAAGACAGCTACGTCCTCACAACTCATGCCCACAAAGTGACAGTGATGCCCCGAGATATCAATTCTTTGAGGCTCTTACGATCTAGGTACAACAAGACACTTGTGCCGGTCCATCTATCTGATAGGAAAATGGAAGACATTTTTGCAATCCCTACAATAACCAAAGTGAAGGTGACGGATGTAAGCACCACAAAGCACACATACAACACATGTTTGAATGTGGAGCGGACCCAAGAGGCACTTGTGGAAGAGCCTTTGGAGGAGTCAAATAAAAGGAAGATGTTGTTAGCAATTGACCAAGCTAACAATGACATCCTACATTTCCTCGGCCTCGTTTTCGACGTAGCACTTCTTGTATGGGGCCAAATTTTATACTTTCGTTTCGGCCCTCACGAGATAGGTGTTTTCAAATAGTGGGAGGGAGCTTACGGATCAAATTATCAACTTCGGTCTGTGGTATACTAAATTATTTTTGCAAAGGTATTTATTTGATTTTGGCTTATAGAGATCCTCATCAATTAATTTTCTCAATTCATAGCATGGTGGTTTCGAACCTTGCATAGAATCTACAATCTAAGGTAGCTGATTTGGACGCACAGCTGTTAGTCGTACTTACCTCGAATGGCACTTCCCTGATTGAAGTCGTTGATTGGTTTCAACGAGTGAACATGGACACAGTAAAATTTTTACTTTTAGCTTACAACAAAAAGTAAGTATTTTTTATACCGCTAGTCTTCAATATTTTGTATACTACGAATAGCAAACTAATTTCTTTTTTTTGGTGCAATCAGTTCACATTGGAGCCTTGTAAGCTTAAACATTGAGCGCAAGCGTTGATACCTTGCAAACTATGCGCATAGTTTTTATGGGAATGTCCGAAGGTACGTAGTTACTTATTTCTTGATTCTGCAATTTCGATGCAACGTGGGGTCACCATATGTTCAGAAGATTGTTGTTGCATGGGAAGCATTGACCCAAGATAGTGTTTGGGAAGATATAATGATTTTGAGCTGCAAGGTTCCAAAGCAAGACAACACGCATTCTTGTGGATGGAGAGTTCTTGCAAATGTGGAGCTTCTCTTGGAACGCATTTCTGCTGAGAAACGTAGAAGTGTAAGTGCAATGTTTCACTTTTGTAATCTTTGCACACATGATTTCTTTTAATTACATATAAAAGCTATGAAATTCATTTGCAGGCAAGGAACCTGGCAGATTATTCGAACTTGCATGTGGAGGCATTCAAGACGACGATCATCCAGAATATGATCAATCTAGAGGAGACTCGTCAAGGAGTCACCGATGCATTTGTTGTGCCACCGCCACAACCACAACCTCGGCCTCCATCTCGGAGGTACAAAGCAACACCTCCACCAATGACAGACCAAGCGCCCGAACCTGCCTCCCCTCGTGTTTCTGGCCACTCGACCTCTAGTATTTTTGTAATACCCGATTACTGAGGAAGATGAGGCCACTACACAATCTTTTCCTCAATCCCAAGCCCATGACCCAACCCCCAAACCGTCTTATGAGCCTTTACATCCTAATCATGATAATCAAGCCAGGGGGAGCTCCCCTCAATTGTAAATGAGAGCTACTAAGATTTAATTGGACATTATTACAGTGTACATTATTAAACGCAATGTAAAGACAACTTGAGTTGATTTTAAAAAGATAATTTTTCTCAGACTTTATTTGCAAGAAACTTCTTAACAATACATTTTTGCATGACTGTAGATTACAAGCTTGTTGTCAAGAACTTTCTATAATATTCGCAGTACAGAGCAATGTGATATATTGTGTGAGCCACCTTCTTCAAACAAGAGTTGCATTGCACTAGAAACAGTCGATCATCCTTTATCTCTGTGCACAATGTCTTCTTCTCCTTTCTCTGAGGCACATGCACGACAATTAATCGATCGGTTAGATTAGACCAATATTTTGTGATAATATCCGGCAGGGAAATAATTTACGCAGCATTAATGTTTACATACAAACCATGCTACCTTTCGCATGTTGCACTGGAAAAGAAATTTTGGAGGCAAGCTCAGGTCAACCTCATTCTCCAAATCCTCAGGCACTTGTCGTAGTGTCACATTGCCTCAAATGCTAAGAACAGTTAGCAGATCAAGTCCACACCATACCTCAAGCATTCTCAAAGGATTGTTAAGGTCATCAGTTAAATCTTGGTCCAAAGCTACCAGATGACCATTCACTCGATGCCACCTAATGTAATAAAAGAAAGCTATGAAATTTTGAGAAGCTATCATGCACTTACATGCAATAGACTTCTTATTTAACTTGCATAAGACGCCATCAGAATCATGGACATCCCAAGATTCATGTAGAAAATCAAGGCATTTGTTTGTCTTGCAGAGTAGCATAGTTCTTGTCTTCCTAATCTCTTCATCATGGAAAAAGTTGATGAACACATGCATGGGCATGAAGATTGAAACACGTACCAGTGGACTAGCAATATTTAGTCTTAAGTACTTTTGTATTTTTTTATGGAGCTTTAGTATGAAACACTCAGAGGTTTCAGATGAAGGGACTAGCCACTCTGGATTGTCTTTCGGAGGAATCGGGAGATATTCTATGGTGCCAAAGCCAAGCACAGAACGCGGAGCATTATAAAAGTGGTCGAAGAAAAAAACCCCCCTTTCAACCAACAATCTTCGCGTGCTGGTGTTATAGAGTAGCTCTTTCCCACAGTTGCATGGAATGCATCAAAAATTCCAATAATGCAATCCACCCGCTGCCAGTCTTCTTTGTGGGAAGGATAAATATCTGCAAGTGGTAGGTTAAACACACAATACACGAGTGACCATTGTGCATGTAAAACAACTTACAATTTGTTCCCTTTGTTGGAAATCATGTCGGCGTTGTTCGTATACGCAACTCTGAGTGCATATATATGTGTTCAATGAGAACCTTTTTGATTGTTTTTCCCGTTTGTGACAAGCGAAATTTTTTCACCCTACCTTTATAACTATTCACAAACTCGTTGCCCGTGCGCTTTCTCTTCCTCGTCTGCAGGACAACCCAGCTTCCAATTGTAATGGTGGTGGAAAGCCATCGACCATTGTCCAAGTCGAAACTATTGAAAATTTTGACAGACTTAATACTTGCGGATGGTCGTCGAGGTCTTCTATTCTCCATTACTGATTCATCTATGTATGGCAAGATGCACATCACAATGTGAGAGGGGGAGTGAGAGGGAGTGTTTCTGAGTGAAAACACAATACAGTCAAATGCAAGCAAAATAGTTAGTTGAGTGCAAATGAATGAGAATGAGCGAGAATACTATGAAGTCTCTCCTATCAAAAAAGTGTGTACAACTGCATTGAGTGTGAGTTATGGTACATTTGTCCTGTATTCGGTCCTCACAAGAAAGATTCAAGCAAATCACAACGTATATTATTGTTAAGGTTTTTTATGCAACTAAAAACTGTTGTTTAAAAATGCTAAAATTTGAGATAAAAACAAGGAAAATCCGAGCTACCGTTATGGTAGCCCACCATTCATTGGTCGCGTTGTGTTCTCTCTCTAGTGCTAAAATGACCAAATTTGAGTCCAAACTTTTCCTAATGTTTTTTGAGTTTTTGCTGCATGGATTGAAGCATTTGGGAAAGTCAAAAGGTGTCAGGGTTTGGGCATGCTCCAGCTGGGAACCAAGACCTCCACCGGGATCCAACAGCCAAATCATTGGATTGGTGAGCACCCAATTGTAGATAGGAAAAGCCAGGGAAAAAAAGAAGATTATTTTTTGTTTATATTGAAATTCATGGAGAAAAGGAGGGCCTTGGGAGGATCTGACCATGTGGCGGGCATAAAACCCGCATACAGTTTCCCAAGAGCATTTTTTGGGGTACATATACCGCAGGCATCCCCCCTAATGGGCAAAAGCAAAGGCGTGGAGCTTGGAGCCTTGCTCGCTATGGCTGATGCATTATCGGCGCTGCATTGGTGGCACAATGGACATCCATCGACGGCCCACGGGTGCAGCTCACGCGGTGTGGTTGATGACGTGGCAGCTCGCTAGTGGGCATTCCCGCTTGCCATAAAGGCGCCAAAAATTTTAATGAAGGGGCGGTACCCACAGTCACGACGCCATGACTATGAGGCTTAAGGCAATAGTGAAGACTTGGGGTTCAAGGCAGGGCCACAAGGGCACGTCACATGCAAAAAGGCGAGGCCTAAAATAGAAAGGGGGGCCGAAAATAATCGGAGGACTGTTACACACAAAAGACGAGAGGCAAAACTTTTGCATAAGGGTAGAGTTTTTGGAAAAAGGAGGATGAAGAAGAAGGAAGGCGCTCCCGAAGCACTGAAGGCGGAGTATTTTTGGGGTGTAGGGCTGGAGAAGGAAGCCTTCGACGGCCGTGCAGAGGAGCTCTTGATGTTTTTTTCGAGCCGACAAAGGATCTCTTGCTTGCTTTCTCAAGAGGGGAACCATTCCGAGGCGGCATCAACAATCTTCTAAACCCCTTGTTGCTCATCGTATTGGAGACAACTAAATCGTGTGATAGCAGGGGATTTTGGTAGTTGTAGTCACTTTCTTGGTGATTAATTGAAGGAAGCCATAACCGAGTTTGGTGTTATCTCTTCCCCCTATTTCCCCCTTCTCTTCTTTGCTCTATCCCTTCTGTGTGGTGTTGGTTTGAGAAGTGTGTGCCTCTCTAGACATGTGGTGTGAGTGGGAGAGAAAGAGAGAGCGATTTGTGTTGTGTGGGAGCTGACAGCAGGCTAGGTTAGTGCAAAGGTTATGTGTGTACAATCGTGTGTAGGATTTATAGTCGAATTGTCGAGTTTCAAAGGTGAAATCTAGTGGATCGGGGTGCAGTTGTTATCCTGGGATATAGAGAGGCTTGCTATTTTGTGTCGTGTGTGTTCCCCTTTCCCCCCTTCCACCGGCCTCAAAGATAGCGAGGTTGGCTGCTTTGGCAGCATCTGTTTTCTCTCACTAACTCCATGAGAATCATCTCATGGAATGTGTAGGGATTAGGAGGGCCCCAGTTTCGGCATTAGAGGGGTCGGCTGCGTCAAGAGCTTCAGAGATGCCTAGTGGGTGGTGAGATTGACATTCTTATGCTACAGGAGCATCATCTTTGTGAGAGCCACATTAGACAGTGTGGTCATATTTTGCGTGGTTGCTATGAGACTTTTTGGTCAGTTGCCTTTGGACCTAGAGGCATCCAGGGAGGGGTATGTATGACTATTGCAGATTCTTGGCAGCAGTCCATTGTGGACAGAGGGATTATTGTGCCTGACAGGGCTCAGTGGATTACTATGCAGGTTCAAGGTTGCCTCATGGGATTCCTGAACATCTATGTGCCCAATGTGGTGAGTGCACGTGCAAAGTTTTGGTCTCATATTGTTGAGTCTCTACCGCAGGCAAAGCAATGGTGCATTGGGGGTGACTTCAACATGTTGAGGACACCTTGGGATTGGAGGTAGCCACACTACTATGCATGGAGTTGAGCTGGCAGCTTGGGAGAGGTTATGTATGACTCTGCGGATTTCACATGTGTGGCAGCATTCTAATTTTGTGAGCCCCCCCCCCCCCCCCCCCCCCCCCCCCCCCCCCCCCCCCCCTACAGCAACCTGGTCTTCTCTCGTTCCGACCACAGAGTGGGAGGAGTGAATCTATCTCGGATAGATCGCTTCCACACTAGTGACCACTTCTATGACTTGGGTGTGACAGTTTGCATTCTGGCTAGGACTTCTTTTTCGGACCATGCACCAGTGATTCTCACAGTGATAGATAGACAGAGGAGGGGGAGCATGATGTTGCGTATCTCTAAAAGAGTTTTGTTGGACTCTGCCTCAAAGAGAGAGTGGTGGCTCTCTTGATAGAGGGCTTAGACAACCCCAAATCTTTCATCTTGAAAGTAGCATTCAAATTAGTCTTAAATTCAGCAATATGTGCCTCATTGGGACCAGTGATCAGCAAATCATCCACATAAAGAACAACAATGAGAAGTACATCGCCCTCACGCTTGACATACAATGTGCTTTCTGTTGGACTGTTACGAAAGCCTCGCTTGACCAAATGAGTGTCAGCTAAGCATGAGGAGATTGCTTCAACCCATACAAAGCCTTCTTACATTTGCATACTTTGTCCTCTTGACCGTTCTTGACAAAACCGCGAGGCTGCGTTACATAGACTTCCTCAAAAATGTCACCATTCAAGCAAGCAGTAACAATATTGGATTGATGTACATCCCAACCAAAATGAATGCACATAGAAAATGAACAATAGTCATACAAAAAGTGGGAGAAAAATTTTCTTTATAATATATGCCTTTCTACTGCGCATAGCCTTTTGCAACAAGTCGAGCCTTATGGAGCTCAACCTCACCATCCGGCTTGCGTTTCAACTTGTAAACCCACTTTGTATCAATGGCTTTTTTGCCAGGAGGCAAATCACATAAAGTCCATGTGTCATTTTCTATAAGTGCATCATATTCTGATTGCATGCAGCCATCCAATTTTTTGAATTCTATGCTTCATCAAAAGATAGAGGTTCCTCTATATCACATGAGCTAGACACAGCCAAACCATAACAATCTACTGCATAAGAGGCATGGCGAGAACCTGAACGAGTACGACTAGACAAAGGTGCATCCAATTTACTGTCACGCAAAGTGTGCACTTGCCATTTTGGCATACCTCTAGCCTACTCATTTTCAATCCTTTCCTCATCAAGTACATCATGTACATCTGCATCAATAATAGACTAATCTATAACATTTTCAGAAACCCCCATAGGCTGTACATTTGCCTCATTTTAATTTACATTTGAATTTCCACCATTGAAAAGAGGCAATAAACTGTCATAAATGTCCTCTGAGCTTACATTACTATCTCTAGTACATGACAGCAAAGGCTGAACAAAATCTTCCACAAACAACACATCACGTGAGACCAAAATACGCTTTATTTGTGGATGGTACAATATGTAACCTTTGCTTTCAACACTATAACCAACAAAAATACATTTGATAGCCTTATCATCCAGTTTTCTTCACTACACTTGTGGCACTAAACCATAAGCCAAACATCCAAAAACATGCATGTGTTCAATAGATGGCTTTCAATCATGCCATGCTTCATATGGAGTCATAGACTGCAACGCTTTTGTAGGACACACGTCATAAGTGGCACACATGACATCCTCGAGCCAAAACGAATGTGGTAAAGCTTGACTCTTGTCCATACATCATGTCATTTCCATGAGAGACTTGTTTTTCCTCTCAGCAACACCATTTTGTTGAGGCATATACAACACTGTACATTGGTGTTTTATCCCACGACTAGCCAAAAATGCATTAAATTCATGAGACACATACCCCCCCCCCCCCCCCCCTTGATCGGAACGGAGGGTGCCCATAGTACATTTCAAGGCATTTTCAACCATAGTAAGAAATTTCTTGAAGCACATAAACACTTTTGACTTATCTTTCAACGTATTTACCCATGCATTCCTAGAGTAGTCATCAATGAAAGTCACGAAGTACAAGTAATTTCCCACGGACGGAGTTTCAATAGGCCCACAAACATCACTATGCACAAGATGCAATTTGCATGTAGCACAAACTGACCCATCCTTTGGAAACTTAGCACGCTGTATTTTACCCAAAATACAACCTTCACAAACATGTTTGACAGGTGCTTCAAGAGGCGGCAAAGAAGCAACCATATAAGATTTCTACAAACGCAGCAAACTGGCAAAATTCAAATAACCAAAACGTGCATACCAAAGTTTTGCATCTGAAATAGCCTTTGGATCCACAACCGCATTTGCAAAATTTTGCCCACACGTGTAATACAAAGTGAGCTTATACAGCCCACGACATAAAATGCCAAATGCAATAATTTCATCACCAAAACTGAGATCATGTACTATACATCTGCCATCCACAAATTTGACTACAAGACCAAGTCTAGCAAGTGCAAATGCAAACAAAAGATTATTCTTGATCCTAGGTACATAAAGTGTATCAACAAGTGTGGAAGAACTGCCATTTGTAGCAGTAAGCACAATCTTTACAAGTCCTTGAACAGGATAAGAGTCATTGTTGGCACAAGTCACCGTATTCTCATGAGGGACAGACTCAATAGAGGTAAACAAATCACGATGTAAGGTAATGTTCTTTGTAGCACCACTGTTGAAATACCACACATGTGAATCTGTAGCAACTGACATACATGCATCATGAACAATAGGATCCTAAGTGCACTCTGCACTAAATGCCCATTCTGCATCAACATCTCTTTCTTCTTAGCCTCTTTTGCCTTCAATTTCAGACACTGCTTGATCAAGTGATCATTAGCTTTACAATAATGGCAACGCATCTTCTTTTTTCCCTTATCATTATAATTGCCAGACGAAGTGCTGCCAGCACAAGCATTAGGAACATAAGTTTTGCCACTTACAGTAGAACCATAAGAAGTGGTTACATTTTTGTTCCCACCTTTTCTTTGAGCTGCACTAAAAGCATGTTCAATTGCACACTGTCTAGTTCTGTTTTTTTTTTAAAAGTGACTCTTGCAACAGCAATGTGTATAATACATCAAATTTGACAACTTTAGGATTTCCTTGGATCGTTTGACACCAGCAAGGAAAGTGTCCATTTCATCTTCCTCATGCATAATCTTCGATTCCAGCTCTTTATGTAGCAAAGCAATTTTAGCCTCATTGCAGCTTGCATAAAGACCTGCTAGAATATCCCAAGCTTGTTTTGCAGATTTTGTTGAACGAATGTGAGGAGTGATAGTGCGCTTCATAGAAAATGCAATCAATGCATGAGCCTGCATATCTCTTACATCCCAACGAGCCTGCTCAACCATAGGCAACACAACTTTAAGAGTAGCAACTGTGGCAACAAAACCTGGAGCATCCTCAACATCGTCTGCATCCACAATACCAGGATGTACATCAATACCCTGCACAATGTTCCCAACTCCCTTTGATACAAGTACATGTTACATCATGTAAGCCCACATAGGGTAATTGTCCCCATCCAATCTGTTCTCAATAACAAACATCTTGAACACATTTGTGTTGTTGTCAGCCATGGAAAATGCATGTACCTGATGTGAAAACTGTCCAAAATGAGGAGGAACTAAGTGAGACTAGCACGTGCTATATAGCACAACCCGTAGTAGATTGTATGGGACCTGTTATGCAATAATTGGCACTGACAAAAATTCTACACAAAATGATGAAATTGTCTGTGCAGACCTGATTGTAGTGGAAACGGAGGTCGAAATGAGCCCGAAATGAAATTACGCTCTACGAGCTTTCCCATATTTTTTGTTGACCTTCTGACGCTTGCCAAAGCTAGTTGAAATCTGAGAAAACAAGAAAGGGTGTTCTGGCGACGCTGGCGACTAAGCCCGGGAGGACGTGACATGCTCTGATACCAATTGTTAGAATTAGGGTTGCAAGGAAACACACACAGCTTGGAGAAGATGAAAGAAGCTCAAGACACACAACAGAGAGTGTATTTCTTGGTGTGCAATGGAAAGATAGATAGCCCTAGAATGATGAGCGTATATACAATGCACGAGGAAAAAAACCAATTAAAGAGGGAAAAAATACCCCAGTGGTCCTAGTGTGTTCACACACAACACTACCACATGTATATGGTAACAGAGTATTGGGACTTTCTTGGATCAGATCTCTGCAGCGCTTTTAAGTACATCCTACACACAAGAGAGATGCATGACAGCATGAGTGAGGGTCTAATTTACCTCATCCCCAAGGAGGATGGATCCTTGGATGAGATTCGATAGTGGTTCCCCATCACCATCCTCAACTTAGCCTACAAAATTCTTGCCAAGGCTCTGAGTTTGAGGATTCAGCCACTTCTAGAGAGAATTATACATGGGACATATACAGGTTTTGTCAAGGAGCATAGTATCCTTGACAACATCTCTATGTTTTGGGAGGCTTTTGCCCTTGCTCACCTCTATGGTGAGGATCTAGTGATACTTCTCGATATTGAGAAGGTCTACGATAGAGTTGACTGGACTTTTTGGAGGTCACTCTACACAAGATGGGCTTCTCAGATGCCTCGATCAGAGCCCGAGGGATTCAATATTGGTAATGGGGGGATGCCACCTGCGTGCATCAAAATTAGAGAAACCCCCCTATGTACGGTATCTTACATGCTAACCTAACCCCCTACATACGCACAAGATACGGACGTTCTCGCAATGAGCCATCCCCCCTCATACGGATTTCGTACGGAATGTAATGACCCACTCTTTTATGTATACTAGTAACATAACAATTTTAGAAGCACGTGCTTTTGCAAAAATACATGTTGAACTGCAAATGAACAGAAGTGTACATTGTAGTGTGTTTTCATTTGCAATAGATGTTAAGAGAAAAAACCATAAAAAGCAACAAATATAATGAACACTAAATTAAAATAAACCAATCGTTTCAATGTAATTTGTCAAAAGACGAATAACATTTGCCTTGTAAACTGATACAAATCTCAATCTCAAAACATATGATACTTGCCACCTACTTAGTAAGCTTCCCACATGGGATTTAAGACACACATATGAAATGGATTGTTCTCTAAATAACAAATAATGCATACTCTTAAACAACCATGAAAACCTTCACTCATCAAATCAAAACACATTACAAAACAACTCATTAAAAGATTAATCTTTTTGAACAAAAACAATTATATGTGATATGAATGCACGTCTATGCTTAAGCAAAATGCACTTTAAAAAAGCACCATTTGTATTTAATTTTGAGTTTGTACATAAATTATAAATCTTAAAAATTTTGCCAGAGCCTCCTTTGTACGGAGACCTCTTTCTCAAAAAAAATAAGTACACCCTTTTCTTGGGCTCCCACATGGGATTTTCATCACATAATTTCTTTTTCCAAAAAAATTGTCTTGGGCTCCCACGTGGGATTTAAGGATTATCTTACACATTAAAATCATACACTGTCCACCTCATCTTGGGCTCCCACGTGGGATTTAAGGATTAACTTACACATTAAAATGGATAGCTCAAGCGACCCGGTCAAGCCATATGCATAGGCAGAAGAACTAAAGGTAAAAATCGATAGCTCAAGATGGCACACCCGGTCAAGCCATATGACCATGTGACAAATTGAGACTATAGAATTTGTAACTACATGGAAAAAAAAACTAATAGTCTTAAAAACTTTAACGCTTTTTATTGTAAAAAGAGGCACAACTACACATTTGGTAAGAATGGATAGCTCAAGAGACCCAATCAAGCCATATGCATAGGTAGAAGAACTGAAGGTAAAAATCGATAGCTCAAGATGGCACACCCGGTCAAGCCATATGACCATGTGACAAATTGAAACTATAGAATTTGTAACTACATGGAAAAAAAACTAACAGTCTTAAAAACTTTAACGCTTTTTATCGTAAAAAGAAGCACAACTACACATTTGGTAAGAATGGATAGCTCAAGAGACCCGGTCAAGCCATATGCATAGGTAGAAGAACTGAAGGTAAAAATTGATAGCTCAAGATGGCACACTCGGTCAAGCCATATGACCATGTGACAAATTGAGACTATAGAATTTGTAACCTGAGGAGAGCTAAACATGCTCGTATGATTATCTTAACCATTATATTGTACGTGACCTATGTCCCCTTTCCTAAAACTAGTTATATAATAGTTCTTTGCCTCACCTTTGCAACGCACCTTCCAAGCAAAACTAGCATGCGAATTGAACTCTGGAATTCTCATAAACAAATCATACTGGCTAACCACTGCATCGAAGCGCCTAGACTGTGAAGGCGCTTTGTTTGTTATAAAAAAAAAACGTTTATCCTGTGCCATCCCTACCCGGCTCTCTAAGCTTGTCATGCCTAGCCTCACTGCTCACCCTATGCTCCATGGTGACGTATTCTCCTCCTCGACACCTACGATCAGTCTCCACCTTTGCTTTCATTCTCTTTTGCTTAACACCACCAGGGCATCTCCAAGGACCTGCGTACTCACCTGGGAGAGCATTTTTGAAGATTCTGGAGATTTTTCGATTATCTTGCAGCTAGTACCACCTAATTGATATGTGTTCCTAATGGCTTCAAAAAAATAAAAACCATTGATTTGTTTAGAGATTCCAAATTCAGATAAGGGGTGGCAAGCGCATACATCTTCATGCATCATGCCGCCATCCTCATCCGTTTCAAGTGCCAGCCCGTCCTAATCCTAATGAGCTTAGTCTGGCATTTTTATGCGGCGCAAATAGCAGTCATGCATCTTGGCCCATCCCTAGATAGCTATGGCCACCACAAGCACAACCACAAGTCATGCATCGCTTCGCTTGCAAGGTGCTGGCCTCCCATTGTGAGCATCAACACAAACTCCTCCTCACATCGTCATCATCCTTGCCGAAGAAGTCTGAAAAGAGGAAGCTTTGCCACCACAGAATCTTGCATCACAGTGTATAGACAAACATCTCAAGCATAGAAACAATATACAGTTTACAAATCAACATTAATTGAAGAAAGAGTTTGTGGCAAAGCCTTGCTAACTTGAAACAAATTTGGAATCCAGCACTGACTGGCAGTGGTGAGCGTAGATCTAAAGCCAATGTCTACCAAGTGAGGGGGGATACTAGGAAGCTAGAGAAGTTAGAACAGCATCGGTGAAAATTTCACTTAAAGAAACCTGACAACCTTCACTGAGGATAGATCTGAACACTCTTTTCAAACAAGACGATTGCACAGGCTAGCTACATAGTCAAATGTAAACAAACTGACAACAAATTCATTATACCAGACATAAATGGAACTGTAACATCAGAGAAATGGCAAAGAAGGCATGACGGAACAGCATTTCACTGAATAAAATAGAATAAAGAACGATAGAATGAGATCTTAAAGGCACTCACCTTGAAGGCAGTCACAATTTTCAGCCTCTTTGCGGACAACGTCATTTCAGCCTCTCTCCAGCTGCACGTCAGCGTCGCCGATGTATGACCCCGTGGGATCAATGTCGTGCTCTGTGCATACCACCTCCCAGAACTTGGTGCCGATTTGGTTGCCGAATTGGTCCCCTTGCAAAGGCTCCTCCTCAGTCAAAGTGACAACTCTGCCGAATGACAAAGGTACTGAGCATGTCCAAAAAGGTCAACCATGCAGGTCAAACACTCTACATCAGGCTTCAAATCTTTTCCACCAAACCTAGAAGGACCACAAATCTAACAAGCTGGGCAAGGTCAAAATAACTAGAAAGGATATCCACAGCCTATATTCGTTTGAGCCAGTTGCCCTCATCACTTCAACCATCCTAGCTACTCTGATGTGCCACAAGTTTTTAAAAACAAAAATATTAGTTATGTCAGTTGGTGACATCCCTCATCACGCGCACACCCTAGATTTTCCTGATCCAGTTATTAGCACGTTTCGACACATATTTCCTATTCGGAGCTCATCAAGAACTTCATAAGCCTTCACGCACTTGGCATACTTAGCCATATTCAACCAACCCAAGTCAAGCACTTAGACTTAACAAGCTCTTTAACTCACCAGTACACTACTAATCATGACTTCAGAAGAGAGGAGATGCCACAGCTCAGAAGTTCAAGACTTCCACTTATGCAGTAATGGTAGTTCCATGCAACTACTTTACGGTTAGAATGTTAGGTCAAGCTTTAAGTCATATGGATATCAGACATAAACGTAGCTTTTGTACAAGAAGGTTACATTAGAAGATAGAGTGAGACTGCATTCCAAGTGTAATGATCACCAGAAATGAAAAGGAGAAACTGTCAAAACTTCAAGTTCGCTTCAGAATGAAGATCTCAACAATGCAGACGGTAGCCTCTGGGCCAACAAAGCAAGACTCATTTTAAACCTCTAATAAGGCATGGCAAAAATTTAGTGACTTTATACAAAGAACAAGACGGAGGATTCAAGCAGCCTGCAAAGAGCTCAAAGATTTGCTAACATGCAAGGTAAGTAAACCATCTTAAAATGAAGAGTCATCCACTGAAATAAAAACTTACCGAACGTACTTAACCACAATAAACTGTGATGTTCAATGAACTTCATCTCGAAGGCATCTGCTCCAAAAAATACTCTCCCTCACATAGTAGGGTTGATTAAAGTAACCTAGGCGACCTTCCTTCATTGCTCCACAGCGGCTCCCCCATATCACCCCTTCATGTGGCTCCGAATTTGGCCCTCCTGCTCTTCTCATCTAATTGGCGGCCCCTGCAGCCTGCGAGCCCTCCCCTTCTCTGTGGCCCATTTCTGCATGCTTCGGGGCTTGTGCTTGATTCCATAAGAAGATGTCTATGAATAAGCTAGAAATTCCTCCTCTTAGGTTATTATTGTTGACGTAGAATCCCACCATAGACACCATCCTCGCACACTCAGAAGGGATTTCCCCTGTCAATGGAGACCAGATTTCCCGCTTGATTAAAAGGTATGTGTGCAAGTAGGGGTCCGTCACATGTAGGCTGGGAGTGTTCGGGAAAAGTGTGCCTCAGCTTAGCCTTGAGCCGGTTGCAAAATCAAAGTAGCCGGTTGAGGGGAGGGCAAGAAGGAGAAAATTTTGCTTAAAATACATCAAAGATAGTGTAGTTTTGCAAAAATACTGGCTAGTATCATAAAATTTCCGGTTCAGATTTGTCTTGGAGGGATTTTTGTATGTTTGTGAAAATGGTTTTTTTCGAACACTGCATGTAGGGCACAGGGCTAGAAAAATGCATTTTTCCTAACCAAAGAAAATAAGGACAAACTTAAAATTCTCTCGATTTTTAGGTCAAAATTTGAAAGCTTTTGCCGGTAATCACAATAAAACTTGTGAAAAATTCCAAGTTTTCTTCAAGGCAAGCTCAAAATCTAACCGGGATTTAAGAATTTCAGCCGGTTAAAATACACTGGACCCCGGTTTTTTTCTAGCACTGGTAGGGCAGGTCGGTTGTCACCCTTTTGGCACATGAAAGGTTGGTTGGTGCCTTTCTTCAATCGATGTAAAGCACACTTTTGAGCAAGGTAGAGGTCTCCAAAGATGAAGACAAATTTGAGAGAGAGAGAGAGAGAGAGAGAGAGAGAGAGAGAGAGAGAGAGAGAGAGATTGAGGCAACCTTGATGTGCATAGTTTGCCAAGAGAGGCAACGTCAAACATGAGCCTATAATATTGTTGTTATTTGCTGGATTGATGAGAAATTTGAAGGCTTGGACAATATTTTGAGCTTTTCTAATATGGTAATGGGATACATGGGTACTTTGGAAATTTTAAAAATTTGAAGGGTATATTGGAAATTTGGACAAATTAGAGGGGTTTGAGCTTGGCCTTAAGAAAACGAGGAAATTCACATAAGTTTTAATGTAATTACAGACAAAAGCTTCTAATTTTGACCAAAAAAATGAGAGAATTTCAAGTTTTCCCTTACTTTCACCACGCCTTCCACTGGCATAATAGCTCTATATGCAACTATATCCCTAGATAGCTATGGCCACCACAAGCACGACCACAAGTCATGCATCGCTTCGCTTGCAAGGTGCTGGCCTCCCATTGTGAGCATCAACACAAACTCCTCCTCACATCGTCATCATCCTTGCCGAAGAAGTCTGAAAAGAGGAAGCTTTGCCACTACAGAAGCTTGCATCACAGTGTATAGACAAACATCTCAAGCATAGAAACAATATACAGTTTACAAATCAACATTAATTGAAGAAAGAGTTTGTGGCAAAGCCTTGCTAACTTGAAACAAATTTGGAATCCAGCACCGACTGGCAGTGGTGAGCGTAGATCTAAAGCCAATGTCTACCAAGTGAGGGGGGATACTAGGAAGCTAGAGAAGTTAGAACAGCATCGGTGAAAATTTCAGTTAAAGAAACCTGACAACCTTCACAGAGGACAGATCTGAACATTGTTTTCAAACAAGACGATTGCACAGGCTAGCTACATAGTCAAATATAAACAAACTGACAACAAATTCATTATACCAGACATAAATGGAACTGTAACATCAGAGAAATGGCAAAAAGGGCATGACGAAACAGCATTTCACTGAATAAAATAGAATAAAGAACGATAGAATGAGATCTTAAAGGCACTCACCTTGAAGGCAGTCACAATTTTCAGCCTCTTTGCGGATAACGTCATTTCAGCCTCTCTCCAACTGCACGTCAACGTCGCCGATGTATGACCCCGTGGGATCAATGTCGTGCTCTGTGCATACCACCTCCCAGAACTTGGTGCCGATTTGGTTGCCGCATTGGCCCCCTTGCAAAGGCTCCTCTTCAGTCAAAGTGACAACTCTGCCAAATGACAAAGGTACCGAGCATGTCCAAAAAGGTCAACCATGCAGGTCAAACACTCTACATCAGGCTTCAAATCTTTTCCACCAAACCTAGAAGGACCACAAATCTAACAAGCTGAGCAAGGTCAAAATAACTAGAAAGGATATCCACAGCTTGCATTCGTTTGAGCGAGTTGCCCTCATCACTTCAACCATCCTAGCTGCTCTGATGTGCCACAAGTTTTTAAAAACAAAAATGTTAGTTATGTCAGTTGGTGACATCCCTCATCACGCGCACACCCTAGATTTTCCTAATCTAGTTATTAGCACCTTTCGACACATATTTCCTATTCGGAGCTCATCAAGAACTTCACAAGCCTTCACGCACTTGGCATACTTAGCCATATTCAACCAACCCAAGTCAAGCACTTAGACTTAACAAGCTCTTTAACTCACCAGTACACTACTAATCATGACTTCAGAAGAGAGGAGATGCCACAGCTCAGAAGTTCAAGACTTCCACTTATGCAGTAATGGTAGTTCCATGCAACTACTTTACGGTTAGAATGTTAGGTCAAGCTTTAAGTCATATGGATATCAGACATAAACATAGCTTTTGTACAAGAAGGTTACATTAGAAGATTGAGTGAGACTGCATTCCAAGTGTAATGATCACCAGAAATGAAAAGGAGAAACTGTCAAAACTTCAAGTTCGCTTCAGAATGAAGATCTCAACAATGCAGACGGTAGCCTCTGGGCCAACAAAGCAAGACTCATTTTAAACCTCTAATAAGGCATGGCAAAAATTTAGTGACTTTATACAAAGAACAAGACGGAGGATTCAAGCAGCCTGCAAAGAGCTCAAAGATTTGCTAACATGCAAGGTAAGTAAACCACCTTAAAATGAAGAGTCATCCACTGAAATAAAAACTTACCGAACGTACTTAACCACAGTAAACTGTGATGTTCAATGAACTTCATCTCGAAGGCATCTGCTCCAAAAAATACTCTCCCTCACATAGTAGGGTTGATTAAAGTAACCTAGTCGACCTTCCTTCATTGCTCCACAGCGGCTCCCCCATATCACCCCTTCATGTGGCTCCGAATTTGGCCCTCCTGCTCTTCTCATCTAACTGGCGGCCCCTGCAGCCTGCGAGCTCGCCCCTTCTCTGTGGCCCATTTCTGCATGCTTCGGGGCTTGTGCTTGATTCCATAAGAAGATGTCTATGAAGAAGCTAGAAATGCCTCCTCTTAGGTTATTATTGTTGACGTAGAAGCCCGCCATAGACACCATCCTCGCACACTCAGAAGAGATTTCCCTTGTTAATGGCGACCAGATTTCCCGCTTGATTAAAAGGTATGTGTGCAAGTAGGGGTCCGTCACATGTAGGCTGGGAGTGTACGGGAAAAGTGTGCCTTAGCTTAGCCTTGAGCCGGTTGCAAAATCAATGTAGCCGGTTGAGGGGAGGGCAAGAAGGAGAAAATTTCGCTTAAAATACATGAAAGATAGTGTAGTTTTGCAAAAATACTGGCTAGTATCGTAAAATTTCCGGTTCAGATTTGTCTTGGAGGGATTTTTGTATGTTTGTGAAAATGGTTTTTTCTGAACACTGCATGTAGGGCACAAGGCTAGAAAAATGCATTTTTCCTAACCAAAGAAAATAAGGACAAACTTGAAATTCTCCCGATTTTTAGGTCAAAATTTGAAAGCTTTTGCCGATAATTACAATAAAACTTGTGAAAAATTCCAAGTTTTCTTAAAGGCAAGCTCAAAATCTAACCGGGATTTAAGAATTTCAGCCGGTTAAAATACATTGGACCCCGGTTTTTTTCTAGCACTGGTAGGGCAGGTCGGTTGTCACCCTTTTGGCACATGAGGGATGAAAGCCTGAGGCCCCTAGCACACTAGGGCGGGTGCCCCCGGAAGCTTTTTGTTGGCGACCACCCATTTCAAGTGACATTGGGATTTAGTTAAGAAGTCGACCTCACTGAGCAGTGAATCGTCTATACCCAGCTGGTAGTGCCTCCCGATTTCACGCTGACTACCAGCGCTCAATTCGAATCCTGCGCAGTCCAGCTGGCCTCCACTTTTGAAATGTTGGCTGAGGGGTTGAGGCCGTCCCTCTGACACGCTTGTGAGGCCAAGACTGCTTTTTCCTGCAGCGAATGGCTAGCCGTCAATTTGGCTTGGCCATCCCTCGGGTGCCCAAGTGTAACACGCACCTGAGGTAGCCTCGGCTCTCACTGCGCAGGTCGTTATTTAAAGCAGCGCTTCAAAACAAGGACAACTACTATAAAGCATCGCCCTTCTGCGTGCAGAAAAGCATATGCCCATTGCCAACTTAGATCCTGCCAAGTGGCTACTTGTGGGTCCGAGAAACCAGAAAAGCGCATTAGGCTTAGGTTGGGTCAGTGTTCAGAAAAATGTGTCTCAGTGTCAACGAGAGCTAGCTCAGTTGGTAGAGCAAGAGCCCCTTGTGTCAAAGGTCTTGGGTTCAAACCCCCTTGACAGCTCGTATGACATGTAGCCCTTAGGGGCTGTTCCCCTAGTCCAAATGATGGATTGGCCACCCTAACCCGGTTAGGATGACTCACCTTAAGAGTCGGATTGCCTCCACCTACGGGGGTTGGGTGTGTGTTGTAATTTCAAAGTTGTACTCTCTCAAAAAAAAAAAAAGTGTCTCAACTTAATATCATGCCGTTTTCAATTTCAAAAATGCCGATTGAAGACAAGGGAAAAATGAGAAATTCTGCGCCAAAATAGAGAAAAATAGTGTAAAAACCTTTTAAAAAATAACTTAATTTTTTAAAATTTTCTCTTTGCAAATTCAAGGAAAAGAATTTTGTATGTTTGGAAAAATGATTTTTCCCGAACGCGGGCTGGGTGGGTTCACAATGCGAGGCGGAACACAAGCACCTCCATCTCTTCCGCCTCCCTAGGCGGAAGCTGCACAAGCTCATCGTGAGTGCGTGGTGATGCTCCATTGGTTGGAAGAAAAAGGTATCAAGGTGGAAAGTGATCACGGAGCTTTTGATTGGCTCGCAGCTTTTGCTCGTGCCTTCCGCCGGCCCATGTGACCCAGCTTTGCCAAGTAACAAGAGCTTCATCATGGTCAGGTACTGCTCTCTCTCTCTCTCTCTCTCTCTCTCTCTCTCATAACAGGCCCTGTGCATGGCGTTCTGTTTCACCTAAATTCTTCAAAACAGGCCCCGTGCATGATTGTCTGTCATTGACTAGATCACTGAATTTCACTAGTACTGTCAAGTAGACAACCACCACCTGCATGAGCAAGATTAGTTTCCCTTGCCAAAACTTTACCAGCTCTGCTTTGCTTTTTTGTGAGTCCCTTGAGTGGTACAAAGGGTAGCCATTGAGATGCCATTACCGCATTGTTGCTTGAAGCAAGCTTGGAAGAGAAAACTATTAACGAAGCTCCAGCAATTTTGAGGTTGGACATATAACTTGCCACATCCAGAACTAAGGGATGCTGCTTGACTCCTGCTCCTCTCTCTCTCTCTCTCTCTCTCTCTCTGACAATGAGCGCCTTCGCTTCTCTGTTTACAGATTTGTTCTTTTGTCTGGCTTTTCAGCTATTCATGGTCCTGCTCCTTCCCAGGTCGCCCTACCTACAAGTATGCATGTATGCTAGCATGGTCCTCCCCTAAGAAGTACTCGTGATCGATGACCACAAAATGACCTGCACGCCATATTCTCTCTCTCTCTCATGGGCTCTAATGAAATTTAAACATGCCATTAAATCTTCTAAAACCAAGAGGCCCTCTCTCTCTCTCTCTCTCTCTCTCTCTCTCTCTCTCTCCCCCCCCCCCCCCCCCCCCCCCCACGCTTATCGCATGTTCCAAGACCCCTTTAGGTGGCGAGAGGGTCGATTCTTTTTTTTTTTTTTTTCACCATCAGCGCGGGGAGGTAGTAGGGAAAAACTATACACATATCATGTATTTACAACTGTATATTACTATACATTACACCCTCGAGGGGCAATCGTGGGAACCACCCCCCCAATAGGGGAGGAGAATACACCCAAGAGAACACAACTCGTGAGCCTCGAACCCTCAACCTTGGGGTTACATCACAATGGTCTTACCAATTTCAGCTACGTTTCTTGGGTGAGAGGGTCGATTCATTTAGCTCTGCCTAGCAACCTACATCACAACTTCCAATCTCTATTTAAACTATCGTCTACTAAAATCTAAGTAGAATCTTTTCCTCTCACTCTCCTCTCCTCTCCGCAGTAATCGGCTTGACTATCCCGTGACTTTCAAAATGAAACGAAGTAAACATTATTGTCACAAAGACAATCTTGCTCCGAAAACTAAAAGACATTGCTTCTCTCTCTCTCTCTCTCTCTCTCTCTCTCTCTCTCTCTCTCTCTCTCTCTCTGACATACATATTATTACTAAACAATACACCGATTTTTACAATTGGACTGAGATGCTTAGCATTGACTTCTCTTACGATGTGTGCCACAACAAGCATATATATTGAGCAATGGACATTTCAAAGAGGCAGGCTCGACTCCTCATTAAAAACATAGAAGGTTTGTAATCTGTATCCAAATCTCCACGACTATACGTTCGCTTGGACAACACAACCAGACTATGGGACAGAGCAACACGACTTCTGTTTCTTATAAATTTTGGAGTGACAGTGTCGACTCTCCACCATGCTTTTGCGTGGTGCTTATGTGTGACGAGTACGATATAATGATATGGTTTCTCTGTATGACTAATTACATGCCAAAAACTTCAACTATTCATATTGTTTTCTTGTAGCTTAACAAAAGAAACATCCTCTTCCTTACACAGCCAAGCAAGACCCATACTCTGACAAATTTAGTTTTGAACTCCCATTTTTATAGTTTTCCATTGCCTTCCACTTTTTTAATTGCCCGTTGCATCCTTTGTTTACTTTGGCCACATGTTTTCCTCACTCTAAACACTCGATGTCACTCTATGGATTTCATTGAAAAATACATGTATGCTTACTTTTGATACCATTGTTATAATCTATCATAAGTCATATTGATAATCTCAAGCGTGTGACGTTACGATCTATGTGTTTTAAGGCTAGGGAGTGAGATGCAACCAAATTAAAATTGGCTAAACATCTATAGCCTAAGTCATGGTTTAAAATTAGTGCACTCCATAAAGTTTGATCAAGACAGACATTCTTGCCTACAACCTAGAAATGTGTCTGTCTTCTCCAGCAACAAATTTCACATCTTAGCCAATGTGTCAAACTACACATGCTATAGCACATGGATTATTAGTCTATACAATGTCTTTTAATGTCCACTAAGTTGATACTTTACTAGTAACATGCTATTACTTCATCCAAAATAAATCGAAACTACAAGCTCTTTCATATGGCTCACTCAATATTAATGTCCTCTCATAAATTGTTGATGTATTTGTCTACTTTGAAAGTGTATATCTTTTAAATTTCACATCCACTCGATCATGCTTCCGTTTTTTGTTTAATAGTGTCATCTCCCTTAGTCCATTACATATTAAGCCAATGTTCTCAACAAACCTCTCTTGTTTGTCTCTGTCACTACAACCAAGCAAGGCTAGTATTACCCTAGCACAGACATATACTTGCCTTTCTTTTTTGTTGGTGCCACTAGGAATCAAGCCCAAGTCTATAACCACTTACATTACCCCTTTGTCATACATGACCTTCAATATTCATGACTCAATATAAATTTAATTACATACATGGAATTTGCATTACACCTCCGTCATGGATTTTATTTGGTAGAGGATGTTATGATATTTGGATCTATAAAAACCAAGGGAGGCACACTCTGGCACTAGCAGCAGAGGCCAAGGAAACCAATGGCAAGAACATGCCAAAAATGAGAAAATTAGCTCACATAGGTCCGGCATAGCCACAAAATAGCCCTCGCTCATTTTGGTGTTAGATAATAAGTACCCTTGGTGCAAGGTTGCGCAATATTTCTACTCTTATGAACCCAAGAGTTTCGTTCCAGGTTGCCTCCAAATGACATTTTCATTTCCATATATCCAATAGTTTGAACATCCATCTAGTTGTACTTGTATTGCACATTGAAAGGCGTTTCACAATCCCCCTTTTTTTACAAGACCACCAACAACTTTAAACCACAAGGTAACTAGTCCACTGCTATGAACTACATGGCTTGTTTACTCTCCCTGTTTTGTCAAAAAGTCTTTACTCATGACGATCAACCGTACATGCATGTCTGTGTACAATTGTTCCCTTATATTGGCTTAAGTTACAACCAAGCATGTATCATCTCTTTCTCCAAGGACCCCTAACGAGCAATCTCACCATGAATTTTTCTACGCTTTCCAATGTCTTGAGTAATGTTATAGGCATTCAAAGGTTAAGGTGATTGCCTCTGGAGATAAGTTTTCTCTTTGCATCCTTTGAGAATTACCCATAGCTTCCTCATCTACCTTGTTGGGCATCTGCACTACAATCACTACGCTTTAGGAGATGAAAATGAGGATAGGAAGCTTGTCAAGCACTTCATGCTTTCGAGAAATCGTCAAAATTCAGAGTACCTATGGATCAAAGCATTGCTAATATCGATGTTGTCATCCAAAAATAATCACCATGCATTTGATATTGTGTAATGCCATATGCCTTCATGATGCAAATATTGTTTATCTCATTTGGAGAGGAGATCGTCTTGCTTCTTTACCATGCCAGCAATGATAGTCCCCAAGAGATAACAGACACGAGGGTGGTCAAGGACTTGTCGTGCATCTCACTTAGCATGCATACTCACCAACATGTTCCCCAAGTTTTTTTTTCCTTCAAGTGAACCATTGCGACAAATATCAACATGTATCTTGCTTCCTCCCCAAGTTCAACTTGTTTAGCTCATAATGCATCCAGTCAAAATAGCTGAGAGCTTGTTGACCCTACCCATTCTTTACATATCTTATAATTAACCCACTCCAAGAGATGTCATCCACCAGGACAAGAAGCTTGTTTAAAAAATATGTGGTTTAACAAGATTACCGCATTTGAAATGAATTCTTTTGGTAATTAGCCAGTTTTTGTAATACAAGCCTCCCAGGAGCACGGAAGCCAGATATTATTCATGTTAGAGCAAGGAGAGGCCAAGCCACAAATAGACAACCTTCTGAAAGCGTGATCTCCACGATGCATTCAATGGTTTAGGCAATCAACCAGTGCTTAATTTTCTAGGATTTAAACTTTGTTTGCATGGCAAGGAGGTTTTGGGCCAAAAAAGATCAGTAATGGAATGTAGCTTTTGCAGAGCATAGTGCCCAGTTACATCAAGGTAGCTACATACATAGTGGCATATTTTAAGGTACGTCGTCGTGTACAAAGGCCCAGACGAACGATAAAGGGTATACACATATCTAGCCATGTGCATTGCACATTCTTGCAGGTGTACTTATTTCTGCTTGCAATTTTACCTCCTTTACGAAAATCCTTGAGATGGGCACTGTAGTAGCCTTCAATTGAGATAAACGTATGCGCTTACAAGAAACTAAACAAATAATCATAAAGGTAACGGAGACCATTATTCATGGGTGGAGTTATTGGAAATGAAAGTAATAATCATAAAGGTAACGGAGACCATAATTCCTGGGTGGAGTTATTCTTTCATTGGAAATGAACGGTAATCAGGGAGTGGTACTTTCTGGAAAGACTGTTGAAGGCGAGTTTGTTTCAATACACACAATGATGATGATAAGTTAAGCTCTTTTCAGACAAGCAAACTTGATTTTTCAGGAGTGAAGATAGGTATAAGCAAACAATCACATGGCATAAACCACTAAAAGACCTCTTAAACAAGGCCCATTGTTCGATATACAATGACATCGCATTCTGGAGGACCGTCACAATCATGCTTGAAACTTTTCAAGACATCATGCACAGCATTTTGATAAGCAAACTTAACCTCGCCATCAGCAGTAGACATGGTATACTGCTAAATCAATGCTCTTGGATGAGCATCCATCAACGGCCATATCAGTTGGCATAAAAGGACTGACTGAACAATTGTAGCTCCCTCACTTTAACCAGCCCTTTTGGCAAATGTCAAGCTCAAGAAGCACAGTAACTTTGTACGTGCTTAATGTTAATGAGCCTCAAGACCAACAAAAACTTTCACAAAAACTTTAAGACGGTAACTCCCAAAAAGATTGAAATGAAAGTTGCAATTGCAACACCAAAAATGCCAGCAAGAATTCCTGGTACTATCAAAGATTTCCATCCCTTGGCAGTGGCTAGTCCAGCAGCAGTAGTTGGGCCCCCCACATTTGCGTTGGAAGCAAGAAGCAATAGCTGCTGTTCAAATCCAAGCAAGCGACCAACACTCAAAGTTAAAGCCAGATGAACGGCAATCTGTACAAAGCAAAAAACAAAAAGGTAGGGAGCCGTTTTGAAAACGGTCCAAATGCTAGCACTTGCACCAACCACAGCAAAGAAGATCTGAAATCGAGCACATAACTAGGTTAAGCCACTGAACCTTCAATATCTCTGCATTTTCTATACACAATAGGTACAAAAAAAGAATCACCTGTATAAAAATGATTGCTAAGGTTTCTCCAGCAGGTGCAAGTGGAGCAACCCATGATGGGCAAACTGTTGCTAGCAATACCACCAATATTGTGGCAGAAGGAATTGTTCCTCCAGGAATGCTTAATGCTTGTGTAAGGTAGGTGCCACATGTACAAACAATAGATGACAAAGCCAAAGCGACTGCATTTTGCAAAAGATAAGCACGTGGTCCACCTTGGCCGTCATTAGCACCTTCCTTCAATTCATCAACAACTAGAACAGCATAAAGGAAGCCACACATAAGCACACAGAGACAGCTAGCATTATACAATCGCAGTATTCATAATTAGTTAAAGACATAACAAGTGATAAAATCACGAGGCCTGCCAATGAAAAGGGCACATCAATCTAAGCTAGCTTCACCAAAATAATTTTATTGAGCTTAAGGTTTCTTTCCCACCAAGGCTACTTTGGTGGACAATCAAACCAAGGACTAAGGTTTCTCACTTAAGCTTAAGATGTCCTTTGTAGACAATCAAACCAAGGACTGATGAGATGATAAAGCAAGACATCAATTGGTGTTTGGATGAATCAACGTTGATGAGAAAAATCATCTCCATTGGATTTTAGGGAGTTCCATATCAAGTATCATGTTGCGATCATGTATACTTCAATGTGCTTCTACGCTACATTAAAAATCCAAGTCCTTTGCACAAGATTGTGTTCAAGACTTTCCCCTTCTCTCGACCACCATGTCTTTCTCTGCTTGCCTCTACTTTGCCAATCGCAGATGTGTTGTCCACTCTCCTCAATTGGGCTTTGCATATCTTGGAATCACTACAGGAGCACAAATTTGTGACGTCCTTGGTTGTAGGAGCTTGAGAAATGGGCATGCAACTTAGCGATTGTGTGTGTGTGTGTGTGTGTGTGTGTGTGTGAGAGAGAGAGAGAGAGAGAGAGAGGGAAACTCTTTTTTTTGCACCTCACCCAAGTATGTATTCAAGGTTTGTGGATTTTTTTATAAAAAAAAGCTAAGAGGCTCTACTCTAAAACGAGAACCACCTACTGGCAACTTTTAAAAACTTCCATACATACGAATATTTCCTCACTCAATGCAAGAGTGTGACATTCGCCTACCCTGCTCTTGGGCAGCCTACATCGCCTCCTCCGTGCTTTTATTGTCCCTAGCTTGCTTGCATTCCCGTCCTTTGATTCCCCGACTCGAGTCCGACTCTTACCTCACTTTCCCCACTCTTGCCACAACTTTCAAGGCTCTCTATGGTAGACTCCTTGCCTATGGAGAGAGAGATTGAATGAATGGTTTTGTTGTGCAAGAAGAGACTACTCTTCTGCAAGAAATGAGACAAGAGAAATTGAAACATCATACATGAGGCAGAGGCGACAATTGAGCAGATCAGAGAGGAGAGAAATTGAGAGAATGCCCTCATTGTGCAGGTGTTGCTACCTCAATAACCAGTTGTAGGCTTGAAGCCCACCAATTCAACCTGCTACTATACTCTCACATGTTTTTTGCATGCTAGTGTATCTCCAGATCTAATCACTGCACAATGTGTGTGTGTGTGTGTGTGTGTGTGTGAGAGAGAGAGAGAGAGAGAGAATCACTCAAGATTCTCCATGGATATCTCTTTTAAAAATGGGTACTCTCAATTGGCAAGCCTCTTAAGTTTTATCGCCTATTTAATGTCAATAGGTATGTATAATCTTTTTCGACGTGCTTCCTTAAGCCGAATCTACTTGGATATTCTGATGGGTTTGAAGGTAAAACAGGGGCAGATGGCGCATGGACGAGAGAGAGAGAGAGAGAGAGAGAGAGAGAGAGAGAGAGAGAGAGAGAGAGAGAGAAATGAAATGAAATGATATATTAACGTCTTCAAAAGGCCAAAATGACCTATGAGACCATCAGATACAAAGTGGTGAATCTAATACAACGTCTGAAGTACAAGTACAAAAAGTACTGAAAGAAAAAATGAAAACTGAAAATGAAGTGTGAAATGTGAAATGTGAAAATGTAGAATAGGCCCTCAATGACAATCTGGGTGTCGTGCTAGAATGCCTCTGATCCTCTGTTGGAGTCTCCGTCGATGGAGTGTGCTCCTGTGTCTCGGTCGTGGTCGTCTCGATCTCCCGAGCTCAGTCGCCCTGTCAATGAGGGTGCCTCTCGTATGAATGCAGGTACAACCCTGTGCTGGTGGTTGGTCTCTTGGCTCCCTCGATCCAAAGAAGTCTGTGATCTGTCTCTGCGACTGTCGTGCTCCATGTCTCCTCAACAGACTATCTCTATGTCGGTGTAGCTCAAGTAGATATAAGCCAAGGCATCTCTGATCCTGATACCTCATGTCTGTCTGATCCTGATACCTCATGACTGAGAGAGAGAGAGAGAGAGAGAGAGAGAGAGAGAGAGAGAGATTGCCGTGTGTCCGGAGGAGCACAAAGGTAGAGACAGACATTTTCACAGAGAGAGAAATGAAATGTAATATTAACGTTTTCAAAAGGCCAAAAGACCAATGAGACCAAAAGGTTACAAAAGGTTACATCTAACGTTTTTAGGAAGGAGGCCCTAGTGAGGAGATGGAGGGTGCATCTAGAGAGTACTGAAATGGGGGTAGCCGATACATACTAAAGCCATGTAACTGAAACCAAGATGCCATCTCTGCATACCAACATGATCTATCTCCTTGCAATGCCACCTGTCGCGAAGACTCTAGTGCTAATCGAGCATATCTGTCTCTAAGGAGAGCCCAGGTGCTATGCATAAATGAAACTGATCGAGTGAGTGCCTCCACTGCCAATGGAGGAGCAGCGAGCTCCGCCCTAACAATGTCATGTGGTACTGAGGCCTTGGCCTAATCATCCGAGAAATCATAGACACCAAGGGCTTCTCCATACATCTTTATCCATCAGTACTACGAGCTCTGATATGATGATCAACTGAGGGGCCCCATATCTCCACTACGTACAGCATGGCCAAGGTGACCAAAGTGTCAAAGAGCCAAAGCTTTGTCCGAGGTTCCTGGAACTGACCCTGCGAACATATCCTCTCAAGTCTCCCCAATGCTGCATAGGCTCTAATCAATCGTGTATTTGCTGCACGCCTCAAGGAAAATACTGGACCACTAAAAACCGCCCCAAGATAAGTGTATGTATCTACATACTCCATAGTCTCTCGACCATATGTAAAAGTGGGGGCGGACCTCCTTACCCACTGCGTCGTGGTGTTAAACACCATTAACTTGGTCTTACCAAGGTTCACAGACAATCCACTGTCCCGTGCAAATACATGCAATGCATCCAAATGACGTTGCATCCCCTCTGGAGAATCTGAGATCAGCACAATATCATCAGCATATAATAGCAACCGAATCCATGTCCCTGCAAGCTGAGCACCTCTATCACCCTCTGTCTGTACATAATCTGAAAACTCATCTACATATATCTCAAAGAGAGTTGGAGATAGGGGACAACCCTGCTTCACCGCAATGGTGGAGTGAACCTTGTCGGAGATGCCCTGAGTAGTGCGTACATGTCCTACCACTGTCCTGTATAAAGCTAAAATCCCCCAAATCAGCTCTGTGGGCACCCCCATGTCTTGCAATCTGCGTATGAGTCTGGCTCGTGGCACTGTATCAAAGGCTTTACGGAAATCCACAAAGCTACATTATATCCTCCTGCCATGGTGTCTACCCTGGCTCTGAGTGTCAAAATCTGGTCAAGAGTGGAGAAGACTCTCCTGAACCCTGCCTGTCCTGCTGCCCGTACGCCCTCTCTCTCTCTGCCCATCCACTCAACTCATGCACAAGAATTGATGCATATAAGTGTGACCAACCATGATGGTGCGGTAATTCCCGGGAAGCATAGGATCTCCCGACTTGAAGATAGGCACAATCGTGGACATACTCCAAGTCTCAGGAAAACCCTCATACATGGCTCTATTACATCATAGCAAGAGGCTCTGCAAGCATATTAGTACCAACTTCTTCATTAAGGCGAATCAACAAAGATCCTTCTCTAAGGTAAAGCAAAGTAGGGGAGCGGGGGGGGAGAGAGAGAGAAAGAGCAGAACAAGATGGAAGAGGCGGATAGGCCTTTTTTCTCTCCCTGGTGATGGTGTATCTCTTTGTGTCTTTGTCTCGCCCTCATCTATAGGGGGAAGCCCCCAATGGAATGGAAAAGTGCGGTTAGTAGTCAAATGCACCACGAGAAGGAGCAAAGCAAGTGAAGTGTGTATGCTTGCTACATTTGCTGACATGCCATGTCTCCCTTTGTCTTAGTGGGAGGTGCCGTAATGCACGCTGGTGACAAACGCCGGGATAGGGTTTTTTTTTCAAAGCTCCCTCTCACTACTCCTACCACCACCCGTACACAAACATTTGAGGAAGGAGGCACCGATTTTTTGAAATTGCTTAGTTGAGTGCAATCTTGGTAGATTCCATGTAAGAGAAAATGTGGTTAAACTATTTTTTGATGATTCTAAGATGGACTCGCAGTTTATGCTCTGACAGGTGGACGGTAGCACTGACGTCTATGGTGGATTGTTGGTGCCCACAACAAAAGTGTGCTAGATTCACAACGGGCGGCATGGCACATCTACTCTCATGATCTTTATGTCTTTCTCTCTTACAATATCAAGGTCTCTTTGTCTCCCACTTTCTTGCCACCAAAGGCACACATCCCACAGTTGGCAATAGTGAGGAAGGAAGGCCAAAGAGCTATTGTTATTGCTCCGCAAAATAGGGGAAAGCAGGGAAACCGGGTGCAACCAAGCAAGCCATGTCCTATTGAGCAATGAAGGGGCTTTGTGAGAGAGATTGCCGTCACGCATGAAGAGAGAGTGAAGGACCCGACTTGAGAATCTTGCCCTGCCCCTTCACACGCAATGTCATGGCTTTTGATTCATATTAAGCTTTGCCAAGAGTTTCGAATCCCAATCTCCCACATTAATTAATAGATTTGTTTTGTATAGTAGGTGAGTAGTTTTTTTGGCTTCATTAAAGGGAATCTCAAGTGATTCCCCTTCAGTTTTCAGAGAGAGTAGTGTCCAAGGATAAATGAAAGGAGGAGAGGGCGAAGATGTGAGGTGCCAAAGCTGGAGAGGAGCTGCATCACATTCAATGCTGACAGGGTTGCGCGAATGAGGAGGAAACGCACGGAAACAACAGGGCAGAAGAGCTCGCGATCTAACCTAGAACGTAGTGGTCATGAAGCTCGCCATCGACATGCTGATTAGCATTGGCATTCTACCCACTGCTTTGGCTGATTTGCATCTGTCCTTGACAAATATTTGCCATGGCTCGGCATCCTGCCATGCTCCAGTAATAGGGGTCCTAGTGAGCTTGATCATCGGCACAACAAATTGCGAGGAAGGGATGCCCTCGAGGGCTCTGTGCTCCATTGCCCTGCATGGATGTGTGTGTGTGTGTGTGTGTGTGTGTGTGTGTGTGTGTGTGTGTGTGTGTGTACACGTGTGTGTGGTGTGTGAGAGAGTGCCAGTGCCAACGGGTGTGTGTGTGTGTGTGTGTGTGGATAAGAGAAAAAGCTGCGCAAACCCTGCTGATCCTCTGCGTCAGAGTTCTGTCGTCAGCCAGCTCCTCTGCAGTGCCTTCAGTCGCCGTGGATCATCCATCTTCAGCCTGTGCGCGCGTTTTCCTCTGATGTTCAGCTGCGTGACCTACAGATGCACGGCCTTCTGTCAGTCTGTTGCAGTCTTTGATCTTCAGTGTGCAGGTTTTAGGCAGCGCAAAATTCTGCTCTGGTGAATTTTCTGCAAGGGGTTTTGGGCCTCTGTAGATTTTTTGTCAAGCTTTAGCAGTACACGTTTTGGGAATTTTGTAGAGAGGAGTCCTTTTTTATGTACAGTCCTGAGGTTGATACAGAGAACGACTGATAAAATAATAAAAAACAAAAAACTGAGTGTTTTTCTTGTGGAGTTAAAGCTCTGATTTTTAATCGAAGTAGACTTTGGTCTGTACAAAGGGAAGGCTTTTGTTGGTCATGGCAGAAGAGGCTGTATATAAGCGTAGGAAACAGGTTGACCTTTCCTCCATGGATGCTGCAAATATCATTAAAGAGTGTTTGTCGAAGGATTTCGCGGATGCTCGGGATGCGTGGGAAGGTCAGCAACCCGCTACTGAAGTGGTTATTCAGGTTTAGCAGTCGATGGATCCGGTTGCACAGTATGCATTGAATGCCGTTATTTTGTTTTTCCATGGCAAAATGCCATCGGCACAAGATGTAGGTCAATGGGTTGACTTTTTTTTGAAAAGACAAGCAGTCCAAGGGGTGTATTTTGGTCCCCGCGGGTTTTATGAGGTGCTTTTGGAAGACATGGATGCTCGTTCGCGTTTGTTGGAAATGTCGCCTTTATTTTTCAACATGCAAATGACACATGTTCTGCCATGGGCGCTTACTAAAGATTATCAGAGTTTGATACGACACAAGTGCCCGGTCTGGGTGGAAATAGTCGGATTGGAAACATTCCTTGCCTCTTTTGGCTGCGCAATTGGGCAAAGTGATTTTCCCCCCAAGCTTGGATACTAATTCCAATAGATTTTGCGTGTTATGGGATACAGATAAGCCAACGCCGTTAGGAATTACGGTTGACTCTTGTGATCCAATGGTAGGAAAAAGGCCATTTAAACTCAAATGGGGGAAGTTTGCACGTGCTTGTTTTGGTTGTGGCAAATTTGGTCATATGCAGTTTGAATGCCAGGAATCTTTGTTTAAACTGCCACCATCTGTTGTTCCTATGACTGGAACTCGTGTTGCTCTTCCTTCCTCTTCGTCCGTGAAGCCGAAGATGGGGGATTCTAATGGAAACATGCAGATCAAACAAGGTAAAGACTCCATTAAGAATCTGGCTAATACGCAGACTACTGTAAAGGCTGATACTAAAGGTAAAGCCAAATTGGTAGATTCCACTGATGGTTGGCAAATTCCCAAGAAGCCTGCAAAACCTCGTGTTTCGCCTATCTCAAGGAATTATGTACCTGCTCTGGCTGGGAGAGGTGGTGGAACCTCTGCATCCGCATCCCATGATCATAAGTCGCTGGTTGAAGTGTGGGATAGAGTGGTTCATTTATACAAAGACGCTTTTCTTGGGTCGACATTTGCGTCATTGCCGATGTATCAAAATTCCCTGCAAGGGATGCATATGGATTCTGTTGTATTGAGTGTTAGTATGGAGGCGGATGTGCCTATGGGCAATCCTACTTGATGATTGTGCCTCGTGGTTCGTTTGTAAATATTGTACAGATACATTCTCCCCTTAAATGTTTTACGTATAATGTGCGTGGATTGTGCAACCATGATAAATGGAAGTTGATCTGGCACTATGTATATACAAATAAAGCAGATATAGTGGTATTGCAGGAGCATAGTCAACATGATTTTGTTGGTCAATCATCGTATATGCAAGATTCTGGATTTCTTATGCTGGTACTGGTTCTTTTTCGGGAGTTTTAATGATGGTGCGTCATGAATTGCAGCCGGTTTTGGCCCATAATGACCCGGCAGGACGTTGGATGGTTGTCCAATGTCTCGTGCAAGGCAATATTTTGGAATTTGCTGGTATTTATGCTTATACTGCCACGGGACATAGATCTCGTCTTTGGCAAGATTTGGTCAAATATCCCTCGCGTTCACATGCTTTTTGGTGTGGGGATTTTATTAATGCGCCGGCAAACACAGACAATACAACTGGCCATTCGCATATGTTAAACTTGGAACGTTCTTCATGGAATGCTATGGTCAGTGGCACAGGGGTTTTGGATTTGTGGGCTAGTTCTCACTCTTTGGAGCGAGGCTACACTTTTGCTCATAATGCTCGGCGCTCGCTCGAGCACAATTGGATCGGTGGTATGTACTCGGCTCTCAGCAATGTGATATGTTTGCATGTGATATGAGGATTGATCATCGCTCCTCTACTCTATCTGATCATTTTCCTCTTTGGCTCTTGATCCATACTGAGGCCTTGGATACAGATTCCTCGCTTCCTACTAAGCGACTGCTGCATATTAATAATGCATACCTCTCGCACAAGGCATTCCAAACCTTGATTGAGGCAGTGATTCGCCGCTTGTCTCTCATATGTTTATAGATGTGGATGTGGCTTGGTACAGTTTTGTCATGCGGATTCAAGCAATCATAAAGGATTATGGTTCATGGTACATGCAACGGATGAGAGATAAAGTACAGGAAGATAAGGTGACTACTCAAGCTTTGGAAAGTCTTGCAAATACTAGACGGCTTACTCGGTCGGAACAAGACAAATTATGTGCAGCTAAAGCCTCTTTGATGCATAATAACAGAAGGAAACTTGAAAAATGGAAAGTTAGATCAAGACAATATGCTTTTATGGATAAAGGTTGTTCATCGAAGCAGTTCTGTAAGCATTAGCACCATTCGAGGTTATCCGTGTCTATTAAAAGGGTTAAGATTGATAGCGGGCAATAAACCGCCAATAAAAGTCAATTGGCGGATTTCATGGTTGATCATTTTCAACGGGTTTTTGCTAAGCCTGAGGTTCCCTCAAGTGAGGTTTTGCAAGCCAGACAACTACTGTTGTCGTATGTGCATCCTATATTGACAATGAATGATGCAGCTATCCTTGAGGCTTGTTTTACTGAGGCTGAGCTGCATGACAGCTTGTTGCATCTTGGGCATTGGAAATCCCCTAGATGGGACGGTCTTACAGTTGAATTTTTCCTTCGCTTTTGGGAGTCCCTTAAGCAGCCTCTACTTTTCATGATCAATCATACATGGGCTACACAATCATTGCCGCAGTCATGGAAAGAAGGATTGGTGAAATTGTTGCCCAAGCAAACGTTATGTGAATACTTCTCGCATTGGCGTCCGGTCACGCTTATGCCGGTGGTTTATAAATTGTTGTCAAAAATGATAGCTTCTCGTATTAAAGATCATTTGTTCTCAGGCATACATCCTGCTCAATATGGATTCATTCCTCGCCGGTAAATTCTAGATAATATTGCTAATGCTTTCGTTGGGATTGAGTATGCGAAATATACTAGACAGGATGTACTTATCATGCAGGTTGATATAGAGAAAGCAATTGACACTATTCATTGGGACTTCATTACTTAGATTATGACGGCTTTGGGCTTTGGTTCCAAGATGTGTCGAGTGGTCTATTTCCTATATGAGAATAGTCAATCTGCTGGAATTCTTGATGGTGAGTTGACTCGGTTATGGGATCTTGGTAGATCAGTTAGGCAAGGTTGCCCTTTGAGTGCTATGTTGTATGTTATTGCTACGCACCCTCTTTTGTTGTATTTGAACTCCTCAACTGCGTCTGGGCGTTTACATGGTTTGGAATTGCCATCTCGAGATCATTTTGTGGCGCAAGCATATGCGGATGACTCCATGTTTTGGCCTAGAAATACACCTGAGGATGTTCAATGCATAATGGAAGCATTGCATCTTTATGGACTGGCTGCAGGTCTGCAAGTAAACTTCCGAAAATCTAAATTGTTATCGTTGCATCAAATGGATTGGCACTCAGTATTATGGCCAGGGAAGATAGTAAAGCCTGATCAAATTGTGAGACATCTTGGATATCGGCTGGCTTGGTCCGTTAATAATGCAAAATTATTGGATTCGGTTGAGAACAAATTGAGGTCCAAATTACACTATTGGAAATTATCTACTTGGCCGCTACATGTAAAACTCAGAATAGTACAGTCCATATTGGAGGCATACATGCAATTTTTCCTGCCTATGTTGTGTTGGCCACCTCATCGTCTTCGAGCTTTGATGTCTCGGATACTGGAGCACTTTTAGTCTACTTCCTCTCAGAAAAAGGGTCGGTGTTTACTTGCGATGGTTAAGTTATGTACTCCGAAGCGTTGTGGTGGTTTAAATTTGGGTTCTCATGTTATAGCAAGAAAGGCCACATTGTTGTTGATGTTGGTTGAGCAAAAGCAACCTTGGACGCAAATGTTTGCGTTTTTGTGCTCTCACGCGGTTTCTACACCAGCTTTTGTCCATTGGCAACCGTCGTACTGGGATGTGGTTTTTGGTAAGTTTCAGGCCACAATACCTGGATATCCTTTTGCTTCCAGTCTTGTAGCGGATTGGAAATGTGGCATGGTAGAGATGATGCCTATGCAGGGTGGTCTCGTACGGTCACGTACGTTTTGTCCACGTACGAAGAAATACGGTACTCATCGAACTAGAAAATTTTATGTCGTACGACATGGTTACGTACGTTCAAAAATAAAAACACGCAATTCTTAACCCTAGATTTTACACTTAGGACAAATAGACAATTGATTATCACATTGGACAAGAATGCAACTTGCAAGTGCCAAGTGCCAACACTCAAGAGTTGAGAATCAAGACAATGAGACACAATGGGTATGAATTGCGATTCGCATTACATATGTCATAAATCAACAAGCTAAGTTGAGATTTGATAATCGAGATGATACAAAAAAGTAAGCCTTTTAAGCCTCAATCGTGTAAAAAGTGGAAGTAGGGTCAAAAAAGATATGAGGGACACTAAAGTCTAAGAGCTTTCTCCGCTCTCATCATCATCATCATCTTCCTCTTGTGAGCTATGCTCATCGATGTCATCTTTATCCTCACATGAATCGGATTGTGGTGTGTCATTATCTCCCTCACTAAGGAGATTTCCCTCCTCGTCATACTCCGGCTCTCTAGGGTCCATAGTGTTGGATCTACGAATAGGCACATCCTCCAAAACAGAGGCCGCCGCAATGGAGCCGCTTCCCGAGCCTCGCCGCACATAGGTTGTAGGAGTAGTAGCCTCCATCTCACGCCCACGGCCACGGCCACGGCCACGAGCATGGGAAGCTCTTGCACCTCTACCTCTTGTAGCTGAAGGGACTCCACGCACAATGACCCTCTTGCGTGATCGTGTGCGAGAAACCCGTCGGTCAATCTCCTCTAGCTCCACGTAGAGCTCGCGAAAAATTTGCTCCTCCGTCATATCACGCTCTTTGTTGACACTTTTGAGAGTATCAATTGAGAGCTTGCAATCATCAACATTGACCTATTTGACAAGTTATACAAAAGTTCAAAAGAGTCAAGACTCAAGATAAAGTTAGGCTAGTTAGCACATGTGAATTGGAATGCAAAGCCATAGCCCATATGAGATGAATTGCACAAGAAGAGGGGACAACTTAAACTCTCACCTCTTCTATTGCCGCCTTGATGTGCTTGTAGATGAATTTTCCCGTGACCTTCTTGCCTCTTGCTCCCGCATCAACCGCTCTCAAGAAGTAGGTGCCAAGAGGGCATGACACGAGTATGTTAATGATGCCCCTCTTCTTACAATCGCTCCACCCATCGGAGAGAATGGAGCACCCATATTTTGCCCATCCGGCTCGTATGGGCTCAAGGGATTTGTCGATTCTTGCCCGCTCTTCGTCGAGCTTCTTGGTGCGCATGTCCACATAGGATGGACCCGTCCACCCCTCACATGGACCGACGGCCGCAATAGCTTTCACCATCCTCTTCCACCGCTCTAGTCGAAGGATGTTGAAAGCAAGATTACACTCAATGATGGTGCGTGCAATCTCAATGTCCACAAGCCTTTGTCTCTCTTTGACGAAAGACAATGGACCGGAGCTCAAACCCACCGATTGCGAGAGAGAGGCTTGCCTTGCTTGCTTTGGAGGACGGCCACTAGCACTTGCCGATGCCTTCTTCTTATTGGTATCCATTGAGCTTGCCGTCGCGTCACCGCTTGCAATGGAGGTAGAGGGAGAAGGACCGCTTGTATCCTCCTCCAAGTCGGTAACATCAATGTCGAGCGCCACTATCTCCTCTTGGGCTCTCTTCATCCCCGCCTTGCGCCTTTTCAAAGGGAGATACTTCTTGCACTCTTCCAAAATGTCGTCGGGTATATTGGGACATGGACCGGCTTCACCTCCCATCATCATCAAGTGGATGATGAGTCGAGTGGAGGAGGAGGTCATGATCTTGGGACAATACTTGCATGTCCACCTACAAACGTGTCGTTTGTCCCTCACTCTCTCATAGGAACGGCAATGCTTTTCAAAAGCTTCATGAAGAGGGGGAGGCATGATAGAACACTTGAAAGTTGAGAGATTTAGAGCTTGAAAGTTGAATGCCGATCGAGAGCTATGAGGGAGGAATGGAGAGCTCGAGAGCTACGGAGGAATGCTTCATGGAGGAATGGAGAGCTTGAGGGAGGAATGGAGAGGCTCGAGCTTGGGAGGAATGGAGAGCTTGAGAGCTATGGTAATGGAGGAATGCTTCATGGATAACTTGAGAGCTATGGAGGAATGCTTCATGGAGGAATCATGGAATGGAGAGCTTGAGAGCTTGAGAATGACTCATGAGCTTGAGCCTTGAGTTGGAACATAATGGAGAAGAAGAGAAAGAGGGCATCCTTATATAGATTTAGAGTGTACACACTTGCCCTTGAGGCTTGAACACAAGAGAGAGTTAGATAAGAGAGAGAGAGAGAGAGAGAGAGAGAGAGAGAGAGGAGCCTAGGCCCTAATGGAATCCAAGGTAAAGGACCAAAGCAATGAGAGAGAGGGAGAGGGAGACTTGAGAGAGAGGAGCTAATGGAATCCAAAGCAATGTGAGAGGGAGAGGGAGAGAGAGGAATCCAAAGCAATGCTCAAGGCATGTGGGAGGTGAGAGGGGGGACCCTAGTAGGGATCCTATGCCAAAAAGTCACGTGAATTCCTTGCAATCAAAAGCGCAGTCAACGTTTTTTAAGCCGGTCAAACGGACTTTAAAAAAATATATAAAAAAAAGGCCGGACGGAACGGACGGGACAGGCCGTACGACGGACGAGAACAACCCTGTGCCTATGGCAACTCGCTTCGATTAGAAAGTTTACATTGGAGTCAGGTTTTTGATCAAATTCTTGTTCAATGCTCTCCAAGACGGGCTTATTTTCTTTCACAAAAAGGTATTGGCAGCATAACAGATGTGATGGATGCTGATGGACAGGTGCTTTCATTCACACAGGCTGCTCTTATCTTTGCGCTTGGGATGCACTATAGGCGCATGTAGGACACCATTAAAAATCTGGTTGACTCCATATCTCCTGTTCCACCGATGGCTGTAGAAAACTAAATTTGTGATTGACGTTATGTTGTTCTTCGGCCTCTTTGATTTCTGCAAAGAAAGTGTATGGCCATTTGCAATCGTTCTCTTGGATCTACGAACGCTATGATAAGGTATGGAATATGAACAAGAGTGTTATTTGGTGGCGGAGTAAAGTCATGAAAGTGTGGCATGCGAAATTACCTTTGAAGGAGAGACTGTTTATGTGGAGATGCATACTTGGGGTTCTCCCGATTGGCAAATTTCTACGCTCTAGGAGATTGGCCTCTTCGCAATGTGTTCGATGTGGTGCAGCAGTTGAGACCATTCCACATTTACTGTGGTCTTGCTCTCCTATGCTACGGTTTGTGGACTATCTCTACTGCTCTTCGCACGCGTTTTCCTAGCATGCATTTCGGTACATCTTTCTGGATCTTTGGAGTACTTCCACCATTGATTCGGCCGTATGCATACTTTTTTGGCTGGGTCAGATTCTGGGCGCTTTGGACGGTGTGGAGAGCACATAATTCCCTCATGTTTCAGCAGATGCGAGTGGAGTATGTTTTCTACTTCAAGACATCTCTGTTGCAGTCTCTCCGAGTGGCCTGTGGCTTGGATGAGATTCCTGTTAGTCACTACAAGCTCTATTTTGACTGTTTTTGATTTCCCATTTGTAGTATTTTTAATGGGTTTTCCTCGTCTTGAGGTTTCCCATTGGTAATTCAAAATGACATTACAAAAAAAGTGTGTGTGAAATTGTGACGCGAAAAAGTACCTGCGTGTTGCATGTCCCCTGCACGATGTCCAACACCTGTGCGCTGACTGCTCTATGCAATGCAGCCCCTGCGTGTTGTCTGTTCCCTGCATGCTGACCTGCTTTGCGCACTGCAAGACCTGCGTGCTGTTCAGCTCTGCGTGTTGTTCAGCTCTGCGCACCACTTTGGCCACAGATTTCGCCCCCATCCTCTACGTGTGTTTGTGTGTGTTTGTGTGTGTGTGTGCGTGTGCGCGCACTTGGGATTTGGGTGTGTGGTAAATCCTTCGGCCACTCGTCTGTCGCGCAACTTTGTTTTGCACAACATCTACCATGTGCAGGCCCTTCATAGCACGCCGGTGGTTGAAGTGTGATTTCGTATGCATGCAATCCTCCTGTCGTTTTGAGAGAGAGAGAGAGAGAGAGAGAGAGAGGTGTGAGAATTTCTGTACAGTCAGCCTCGTGTGTGTCTGTCTGTGTCTATAGCAATCAAATATCAAAAACCCAAAAAAAAGAGAGTGCGTGTGTGTGTGTACATCGATAAAAATAACAAAAAATACAAACAAAGTTCTTTGCTTTGGTTTCGGACGTGGTCCGGTTGCTGTATGTCAGAGTTCCCGTGTGTTTTCAAGCGTCGTAAAGCCATGGATAATGTTTCGGAGAGTGCTTCTAAAATCAAAAGTTGTCTGTATGAAGACTTCGAAGAAGCCCGAAAAGCCTGGAATGGTCAGGCGCCCGTCCTTGGGGTGCGAATTCCAGTACAGGACCATAAGGATCCGATTACGCAATACGCCGTGAATGCGGTCATCTTGTTTTTCCCGGGCACAATGCCAATTGCGCAACATGTCGGACAATGGGTTGATTTCCTTCTCAAACGTCAGGCTGTCTGAGGCGTCTATTTTGGTGCTCGGGGTTTCTATGAGGTTTTACTAGCAGACACTGAAGCTAGAAACCTTTTGCTGGAGATGTCTCCGCTCTTTTTTGGCACGCAGATGACTCATGTTCTACCGTGGGCACTTACGAAGGACTATCAAAGTTTTATTCGTTACAAATGTCCTGTGTGGGTGGAAATTGTTGATTTCCCTCGCACGTGGAGGCATTTTCTTCTGTTGCTGGTTGCTCAGCTTGGCAAGGTAATTTGCCCTCCGAAATTGGATGTGAATACCAATAGGTTTTGCATTCTTTGGGATACGGACAAGCATACCCCGGATGGAATTATGGTGGATTCAGGGGATCCATGGGTTGGCAAGCGTCCTTTTAAACTCAAATGGGGCAAATTTGTAAACTCCTCTTTCCGATGTGGTAGATTTGGTCACATGCAATCTGAATGTCCTGAACCAGTTCTACAGCCCCCTCTCTCGGTTCTTCCTGCTTCTGCCCCTGCCCGTATAGGCAAATCTGTTGGTGAAGCTAAATTGAATGGATTTTCTACTATGAAGGTGATTCCCAATGTAGATAAAGGGAAAAACAAGAATCCGCAGTCTGCCGATGTTGGGAATGTAAATGCAAGGAAAGGCAAAAATGTTGGGTCAGGTGATGTTAGCTCATGGGTGGAGCCTAAAAAGACAGTGAAAATTCGTACTCCAACTTCCTCCCGTAATTATGTTCCTTTGGTTAACCCCAACAAGATCGTATCGTTTAAGCAGCTTCCCTGCAATGACAATCGCACGTTGATTGATGCTTGGGAAAAAGCGATGCATTCTTATAAGGATGTGCTTTTGGGTGAGGCTTCCACCTCTCAGGCAGATCCTATGGACAAGTCTCCTACTTACACTCAGTGGATGGGTTCTGGTATGGATGTGGTGGATGGAGATGTCCATATGGGCATCTTGACTTGATCCATGTGTTTCTGGCCGTTGTACATATGATTTCTAATGCACAGTCGCATTAAATGAATTAAATACAATGTGCGTGGTATGTAACCTTGACAAATGGCGATTGACCTGGCACTATGTACATACATGTAGGGCAGATATAGTTGTTTTGCAAGAACACAACCAGCATGCTTTGCTGGTCAGTGTTCTTATTTTGCTCGTTATTGGATTGCATATGTTGGTTTGCAAGACTATTCAGGTTTATTGATGCTGGTTCAGCATGAGCTTCAGCCAACTCTCTTGTACAATGATCCGCAAGGGCGCTGGATGGTGGTTCAATGCCTGTTGAACGATCAGGTTTATGAATTTGGAGGTGTTTATGTGCATACAGAATCTGGGCAAAGGGTTGCTTTATGGCGAGACTTCTCTTCTCGTTTATGGACTTCAAAAGCATTCCTTTGCGGTGATTTTAATAATACCCCTGCGATGGATGATAGTACCACAGGTAATTCACACATGTTGTCTGCGGAAAGGCAAGAATGGGATAATCTGTTTGCTACTACTCCAATGATTGATTTATGGCGGCATTTGCACCCAAATGCCTCTAGATTTACTTTTCAGCATGTTGCTCGCTCTTCTTATCGAGAGCGGTTTGATCAATGGTATTTGCTTAATCTGCAACAATATAAGGATTTCTGTATGTGAGGTCACCATCGATTACGCCTTACAGCTATCTGATCATTACCTTGTTTTGTTAAAAGTGAGTTTTGGGCAGTCTCTTTGCGATCGACCTCTTTTTAGAAAACGTCTGCTACATATTAACAATGCTTATCTCACTCGTGCGGCTTTTCGTGACATGAGTTTTTATATTATTCCCCCTCTTCTTGCTCACATGCATCTTGATCTTGATGCCACCTGGTATCGCTTTAATATGATGGTGCAAAGTGTTATTTATGACTATGGTACGCATTACATGCAGTGCACTCGGGGGGGGATGTTAGGGATGCGAAGCACGCTTGTCAACAGTTGGAAGTGTTGGCTGATTTGCGGCCTTTGTCTGACTCTGAGATGTTGGAGTTGTGCAAAGCTTGTGTGTGTATTCAGCATAATGACAAGTGTAAACTTGCTAAATGGCAGACGCATGCCCGTCAACAGGCTTGTACTTCGAAGAAATTTTTTAAGCATTTGCATCATATGAGGGTCTCGCAAGCAATCAAGCGGGTTATGATTTCCCCAGGTGTTTGGACTTTTTCAAGCAAGAACTTGCTGATGCCATGGTTTTGTATTATCAACAGGTGTTTGCTGCTCCTCCTCAGGCATCCTTAGTTGCTTGCCATGCGCGTTAATTGATGCTTTTCTTTGTTCATCCGATCATATCCCCACAAGATGCATGTTGCCTTGATGACCCATTCACTGCCTCGGGATTGCATTGCATAGTGCGTTGCTTGCTTTGGGCCGTTGGCGGTCTCCCGGTTGGGATGGGCTTACTGTGGAATTCTTCCTCTCCTTTTGGGAGGCTTCTGAACAACCATTGCTTTTCATGATAAAAGCAGCATGGCAAAAACAGGATTTGCCACTATCTTGGAAAGGAGGTTTACTTAAATTGTTGCCTAAGCAAGCGCTTTGCGAGCGATTCTCTCACTGGCGCGCCCGATTACTTTGATGCCGGTGGTTTACAAGATATTGGTTAAGATGTTGGTGCACCGTATTAAGGACCATCTTTTTGCAAGACTCCATCAGGCTCAATATGGTTTCATTCCACGTCGCCAGATTATGGACAATTTGGCTAATGTGATAATTGGCATGTAGTCTACTAAGTACACTCAACAAGATGTGCTGGTTATGCAAGTTGATATTGAAAAGGCCTTTGACATTGTACAGTGGGATTTCATAGCTGCCACGATGAGGTGCCTAGGGTTTGGTCCTAAATTTGCCAATGTGGTTTATTTCTTGTATGCATGTAGCACATCTTCGGGGATCTTGGAAGGTGAATTAACAGAATCCTGGCCTCTTGGTTGTTCGGCCAAGCAGGGTTGCCCCGTTAGTGCTTTGTTGTATGCTATTGCCACTCACCCGTTGTTGATCTATCTTGATCACTTGACCTCTGTTGAGCGTCTTCATGGTTTGCGGTTACCTTCGGGTCGTACCTTTGTTGGCAATGCTTACGTAGATGATTCGTTGTTCACGCCTCGTAATCAGAAGGCTGATGTCGAAGTGATTATAGAAGCCTTGGAACTTTTTGGCATTGCGGTTGGACTTAAGAGTCAATTTTTTTAAATCAAAGCTTCTGCCTCTTCGTTCTTGTGATTGGCATAGTCTATTGTGGCCAGGTGAGATTGTTTCTCCAAACGTGATCACTAGGCATTTGGGTTATCCAATTGGATGGAATGTCACTCATTCTCAGAAAGTGGATTGGGTTATGCAACGTTTGATGTCAAATTGCACTACTGGAAGTTATCCACTTCGCCATTACATGTTCGTATGCGAATTGTTCAGAGTATCCTGTTGGCATATGTTGAGTTCTTTTTGCCACTGATGCATTGGCCTCGTCGTTGTCTTGATTCGATTATGTTGGACATTATGTCCCATTTGTGGCGGGCCCATGCTCAAAAAAAAGGCTTGCGCTTGATGTCAATGGAGAAGCTTTGCACTCCTAAATGCCTGGGTGGCCTTAATATCCTGGATTTGTGCAGGCATGTTCTTGCTAGGAAAGCTATGTTGTTGCCTACACTTGCGCAACAAATTCAGCCTTGGACTCTTATGTTTGCACACCTTGGTCAGCATGTTGTTACTTCCTCTTTTGGCCATTGGCAACCATCTATCTGGAAGGTGGTTTTCGGCAAGATGGAAGGGTACATTCTTGGATGTCCTCTTGCTTCCACTTTAGTGTCTGCCTAGAAAGAGGTTACGATTCATCTTTCATGGAATCGTCGGCAAGAAGGTGATTCAATTCGCTTGGAGAGTCTCCATGGAGCCGAGCATTTTCTCTTACTCTAGTCGACCGCTCCCCTCGCCAGGCTTACTTTCTCTCTGGCCGTGGCATTCGTGTGGTTCAAGATGTAGTCAATGAGGCTGGATATACTTTTGAGTTTCCCTTCACTGCCGCCGTTTTGATTGGGCATGCATTACCGTCAGTTTTGGAGAGAACTTCAAAGTATGTTGCTTGACTTTTTGCCAGTTTCACCTTTACCTGATTGTGATCGCATGTCTGATTGGGATCTTCGGGAAACGCCTTTTCGAGATTATTTTGCGGGTCAAATTTATGCTCTTCTGCTACCACAATCATGGCTTGCTGATCATTGCAATGCCCTTTGGCACATGCACAAATTTGATCTCAGGTGGAGGAAGCTTCTCTCTGCCTTGTGGAAAAGCCATTTGCCTTCGAAGGAGCGACTGTTTCTTTTGCGTTGTTTGCTTGGAGTGCTTCCTATTCGCACTTTTCTTAGGGCGCGTCATATTCGCCCCTCCTCTTGCGTCCGTTGTCCCACTGCAGAAGAGGATATTTGCCACTTGTTGTGGGATTGCTGCATTACTAGAGACTTCCTTCGCCGTGAATCGGCCTATATGCGGCTCTGCTTTCCTAGGGTTTTTTTTCAAAAAATTTCTAGGCATTTGGCATTTTCTCACCGACACTATAGTGTTTTGCGGTCTTCTTTATGTGGGTCAGATACTGGGCTTATTGGACCCTGTGGCGTCAGCGTAATGCTTACATGTTTTATCGTACTCACGCAGACCGGTTCCCACTCTTCAAGCTTTCCCTTGGGCAATCCTTACGGTTTGCTTTGGAAGTTGGTGATATCTCCGCAAAGATACATCGGCTTTCCTATGAATGCTTCTAGCTACTCTGTACAGCTGAGTAGTTCTGTGTTCTTCCCCTCGTACATTACCCTTTCGGTGGGTTTTCCTCGCTTTGAGATTTCCCACTAGTAAATTAATCAAATCGATTTACAAGAAAAAAATGTGTGTGTGTGTGTGTGTGTGTGTGTGTGTGTGTGTGTGTGTGTGTGTGTGTGTGTGTGTGTGTGTGTGTGTGTGTGTGAGAGAGAGAGAGAGAGAGAGAGAGAGAGAGAGAGAGAGAGAGAGAGAGAGAGAGAGAGAGAGGGGCTAGACCTCTTACGCTTTGTATTTTCCAGGTGTGGAAGAGTTGTTGATGTTGTTATTAGTCACTGCAGAGATGGTGCGGAGCTTAGGGAAAGGGGCACGGTACATGCAGCAGTTGAACGAGGCCAGGGATACGAAGTCTGATTCAAGAGGTAAATTGGAAGGGGCAAGGGAAGCGAGCTAGAGCGCCAGCTGCAAAGGTGGAAGGAAAGGATGGTAGTGAGCCCACGTTCCACGCTCAAGAGATACCTTCTTTGAACTCAATGATTGCAGGCGAGGCTCGTGAGCAGTGCACACACACAGAGAGAGAGAGAGAGAGAGAGAGAGAGAGAGAGAGAGAGAGAGAGAGAGAGAGAGAGAGAGAGATGAAATGAAATGTTATATTAACGTCTTCAAAAGGCCAAAATGACCTATGAGACAAATCTATTACAAAATTGTGAATTTGATACCATGTCTGGGTACAAAAAGACTAGAACAAAAATACTACTACTACTACTAGAATCCATCCTCATCTGCACTCTGGATGTCGAGAGAGTATGGCTCGAATCCTTTGCTGTAGTCTCCGTCGATGTTGTGAGAGAGTTGAATGCTACCAATGAAGCCATGAGCAGCACAGGACAAAGTCGCCGAAGAGAGAGAGGAGGGGGCAGCTTGCGATGAGAGCTGGCACCTAGAGGCAAGTAGGAGGAGCTGCGCACGCGCACACACACAAAAATGGAGGCTCGAGCTCCGCCACAGAGGAACTCCACTGAAGCCCCCTCGCCCGACCCCGCTGAACCCACCATTCGACTTGCTCTTTCACCGACAGAGCAAGAGAGCCTAGCCACAGAGGTGGAACGCCTGCAGGCGACCTCCGTCATCTGCAAGATTCTTGGCACCTCTCACAGAGGTGGGCAAGATCTTGGACGTTCAGTTCCTCGAACGCGGCTATTACCAGATAGAGTTCGAGACCTCCAAGATAGCGTCCAAGGTCATTACGATGAGTCCCCTGACCATCCGAGCAGTTCGAGCCCACTTCCAACAGTGGAGACATGGTTTTCACCCTGCTTCCGATGTTCTGGTAGAGGAGGCAGACATTCCCATCTCCGTCTGCTTTCCTGGTTTGAGGAGGGAGTACCCACCACTTTTGTCCAGGATAGGCTCAGCGATTGGGACTATCTTGGAGACACCTCGCACGGCAGCCTCAGTAGCTGCCAAGGCAGCCGACATTCCCTCAATTCGTGTTCTGGTTAGAGACACCTACACTCTCTCAAAGGTCATCCTACTTCCTCGGGTGAGTGGGGGTTGGTTTAGACAGAGCAAGGAGTATTCGGGCCTCCCGAATCAGTGCTTCATTTGTCGACAGATGGGCCATCTTACGAAGGCCTGTCCACGGAGGAGGCCTCGACCTACACCACAGGCCCAGCCCCAACACTCAAGGGCTGGCCAGTAGCAGCAGACAGAGCCACCCTCCGAGCCTGGGGCTCCAGCGGAGGAGGGATGGCAGCAGGTTCGTGGTCGACGACGGCAGGGGCCACACAAACAGCATGGCACTCAGAGTGGTCCTTAGGCGCCTGCCCAGGAGCAGTGGGTTCCCACGGGGAACCGCTTCAGCCCTCTTCAGCAGGACGAGGTCCCTGCTCCAGCCTCCACCTCAGCCTCACCCTCGACAGCCCCCCTCTCCCCAAGTTCCCCCCCTCCTCTTCAGCCCCCCTTCCGCCTCCTGCTCCCCCCGCCTCTCCACCTCGCCCTCCTACCTTTGCCGATCCCCCTCCCCCCCCCCCTCCCCCTACTCCCGCACCACCCCCTCCCGTTCCAGTCCGACAGTCGACCCAGAGGACAAGGCCATCCTCGGCTGCTAGGAGATCTCTTGGCAACGCCTTTGCCACGAGTCGCTTGGCGAGAGAGGGTCAGCCTTTCTTGCAACCCCCTCTTCTCGTATAGACGTCTCCCTTTGTAGCAGTCCCTCATGGTCTAACGAGCTTCGACATTCGGCGTCGGTGGGACTTCTTTGCCTACGACTTTACACGGTTTCTCGGCGACTCCTCACCAGACCTTGAGGCAGCTTGCTTCAGGGTTCATGTTCTATTCCTTGCAGCTAGCGGGATAGAGGCCTTGGACTCAACGGTTGGCTTCTCTTTTCCCCTTTGCAGTAGGAACCAGACTGAGTGGACTTTAGACTCAGTGTTGGATTGGCTACAGACACACGCCCTAGAGTTCTCTCATCACATGGGAGACCTAGGGGTTACAGACATGCTTCACACTCTTTGGCCATTGGCCAAGTTTGTTGTGACCCCTCCACATGCAGCAGGATGTAGACACATTGTGGTTCACGTTTTTGCTGATACGCAGTGTCCGCCATACTATGTACACATACATGAGGACTCCTGGACAGAGGAGGTTTCTTTACGCACGGCTCGGTCTACTTGAGCTTGGACTAGGCACTCTCTGCAGTCACACTTATCTCGAGGACGCTCGGATGTAGATTATTCCCCATCCAAGCCAGCCTCAAAGATAGCACGTTTAGCTGCTGCGGCACCATTTGTTCTCTCTCGCTCCCCATGAGCATCGTCTCATGGAATGTTCAGGGATTAGGTGGGCCCCAGTTTCAACGTCAGAGGGGCCGACTGCGTCAGAAGCTTCAGCGATGCCTTGTGGGAGAAGAGATTGACCTTCTTATGCTACAGGAGCATCATCTATGTGAGAGCTGCATTAGACGTTGTGGTCAGCTTTTGGGTGGACGATATGATACTTTTTGGTCAGCTCCTTTTGGACCCGGAGGCATCCAGGGCGGGGATGTATGACTTTTGTGGATTCTTTGCAACAGGCCATTGTGGGCAGAGGGATTATTGTGCCAGCCAGGGCTCAATGGATCACTATGCAGGTTCAGGGTTGACTTGTGGGCTTCCTGAACATCTATGCGTCCAATGTGGCGATTGCACGAGCAGAGTTTTGGTCACTGATTGTTGAGTCTCTGCCGCAGGTAGAGTAATGGTGCATAGGGGGTGACTTCAACATGTTGGAGGATGCCTCTGATAGGATTGGTTAGTTAAACTGGCAGCTTGGGAGAGGTTTTGTATGACTGAGGGTTCCGGATGTGTGGCAGCACTCTCGCTTTGTGAGGCCCCCAGACAGCCTGCCATTCTCTCGTTCGGACCGGAGAGTGGGAGGAGTGAATCTATCGCGGATAGATCGCTTCTACACTAGTGACCACTTCTATGACTTGGGTGGGACAGTTGGCATTCTAGCAGGGACTTCCTTTTCGAACCATGCACCAGTGATCCTCACAGTGACTGAAAGGCAGAGGAGGGGGAGCACAATGCTACGCATCCCTAAGAGGGTCTTGCTGGACTCTATGCTCAGAGAGCGAGTGGAGGCTCTTTGAACAAAGAGCTTAGACATGCTAGATTCTCCTACTGACAGAGTGGCCTAAGGACTAGCTCAGCTTAGTCGATTCTTTCTGTAGGAGTCTTTGGCTCACCTTGCTGCAGCGAGAGAGGAGGAGCAGCGTCTCCGACAGGGCATTGCTTCCTTGCAGAAGATACAAGAGCAGCATCTAGACATTCCTTGGTTGGAGGAGCAGTTACAGCAGGCTTGCCAGAAGCTTGTTAGCACAGAGGAGAGGCGCCATGAGTTTGCTTTCCGTCGACAGGCATATCAGTGCACCCAGGTGGGTGACAAAGTGATAGGCGCTTTCTTTGAGGCAGTGGGACCTCGACATACGCATGCCAAGGTCAATCAGTTGAGGAGGCTCGACGGGTGGATTGCTTCAGAGCCAGAGGACATGCGTGCAATCGCTACTGACTTTTACCGTGATTTACTGTCTGCAAAGCCTCAGTCAAAGCGTCAGGATGCATGCAGAGAGCAGGTGTGGGCACAAATGCCTTCTCTGGTGACTGAGGAGATGCGCCAAAGGCTTAAGCTGCCTTTCAGCTAGAGGAGTTGCACACGGCTCTTAGTGCACTCCCCCGTGGTAGCTGTCCAGATGAGAATGGCTTGACTCCCAGTTTTCTCTTGGAGTATTGGGACTTGCTTGGCCCAAACTTCTGTAGTGCTTTTCAATACATCCTGCACACAGGAGAGATGCCTGACAGCATGAGTGAGGGCTTGATCTACCTCATTCCCAAGGAGGGTGGCTCCTTGGATGAGATTCGACAATGGCGCCCCATCACCATCCTCAACTCAACCTACAAAAGTCTTGCCAAGCCTCTGAGTTTGAGGATTCAGCCACTTCTTGAGAGCATTATACATGGGACTCAGACAGGTTTTGTCAAGGAGCGTAGCATCCTTGACAACATCTTTACTTTTTGGGAGGATTTTGCCCTAACGCGGCTCCGTGGTGAGGATCTGGTGATTCTTCTTCTCGATTTTGAGAAGGCGTACGACAGAGTTGACTGGGACTTTCTGGAGGGCACTCTACGCAGGATGGGCTTCTTAGATGCTTGGATCAGAGGGGTGTTAGCTTTGTACAGACGGGCACATAGTCAGGTACTTTGGGCAGGAGGTAGGGGTGATCGCTTCATGCTCACAAGTTCGGTCAGCCAGGGCTGCCCTCTTGCCCCCTTCCTCTTTCTGTTCTTTACTTAAACGATGAGCAGGTTTCTGGTGTCATAGCAGGTTGGTTTACGTGGCTTAGCACTCCCTATTCGGGGAGATGAGCTACTGGACGCTGAGTTTGCAGACGACTTAGCCTTGTACTTGGATGGCTAGGAGGCCAACCTTCACAGGTGTGAGCAGGCTCTTGAGACTTTCTGTTGTGCATCTGGCGCACTGATCAACTGGAGAAAGACAGTGGCTTTCTCCACTGGTAATGCTTCTATCTCCGATTGGATGCCAGGTGAGGGTTTCAGGTGGATTCCCCCAGGGACTGCAGTTTGGTACTTGGATTGTCACGCTGGTTTGGACTTGTCTCCCCGAGCAGTAGATTGCTCCCCTCCTCCTGTTTATCAGGAGGAAGTTGTTACATTGGAGCTCCGCACGACTTTCTTTGGCTGACAGAGTTGTAGTGGCCAACCAGGTGTTGTTGGCTACTATGTGGTACATCACTTCTTGTTGGATCTTCTCGAGTTCTTGTATCATCCACGTAGAGAGGCTGATCAGGAACTTCCTTTGGTCAGGGCGTGACACTCAAATAGCCCGGGCCAAAGTGGCTTGGCAGGTCATCACTCTTCCTTGTTCTCAGGGAGGGCTTGGGATCATAGACCCAGCACAGAAGAGCAGAGCCCTTCTTGGGAAGTTCATCGTCAGAGGGGACTTCTTCCTGGTGAGGAGCCCTGGGAGGAGTTCTTGCTTCAGCGGCTTCGTGCTAGGGTACCTCAGGCTGGAGGCCCCTAGCGACCTTTGACCAGATGGGTTTTCACAGAGATGCGCAGAGTTAAGCCGCGCTTGAGCAGGAGACTGGAGGACCGCTTCGTTGTGAGTTTGCTCGATCTTGGGAGGATCTACGGCGAGGCCTGGAGCACGGAGGAGCGTGGCAGAGTGCTGCTTTCAGAGCATCCGAGTGGTGGGCATCGGTGGGAGGACTTGTGTCATCGATCCCCAACAGCTCTTGAGACTGGACACTAGAGACTATGGGCTTGGGAGAGCTGTCCATTGGCACGAGTACAGTGGTATCCTGGAAAGTGGCTTTGAAGGGACCCTTTCTCCTTTGCAGACCACCCAGGCGTCCCTTTCTTTCAGTACACTGTTGGACTGGGATGTCACATACTGGCCGCACAGAGAGGCTCTCCCTGCTGCAGCACCTCATTGGCAGGAGGAGGGTCTCACAGCTGAGTTCTTGGCAGCTTTTTGGGAGAGGTTGCGGGACTCCATACAGCCGAGGCGAGTCACTTTGTTCCAGTGGCTGGTCGCACACAGAGCTACAGCAGTTGTGAGCTGGCTTGTACATAGTGGTCTCTCGGCCGCATGTGCAGCTTGTGACCATCTTGTGGAGAGTCAGCGTCACTGTCTTTGGGACTGTCCTTTGGCACAGCAGGTGTGGCTTCGTGTTCTTCGGCTGATGCCAACTCTCTCCACGGCTCGACAGTACACTTGGGGGGCAGCTGCTTGGTCCACTCTCACGGGCCCGGCACTTCAGTTTGAGCTATCTTCCACCAGCAGGATGATAGTGATGCAGGGGGGGCGACCTACACTCCAGCCTGCCACGAAGCTTACTCCACAGGAGTGGTGCAGTGAGAGAGAGGAGCGCTGGGAGCTCATCATTGGTATGACACTTTGGTTCATCTGGAGGGCCCGCTGCTTCCACATCTTCGAGGCTCGCCCTGTACCACCAGCAAACACTGTTCGGGATCTTTGGCTAGAAATGATCCATACGCTCAGAGGACAGCACGAGAGACTCCAGGGAAGCTCCGACCGCATGCGGGAGCGCAGACAGGCTTTCCTTCGACTCTAGGGTCCTGGGCCTTTCTTCACCATGGTCCAAGGTGCACTCCGATGGCAGTATCGTTCACCCGTGTGGCTTTTCCCTCCTCCCATCTCTTGATTTAGCCTCATTGTACATATGCTGTTTTTTCATTGGGAGAGTCTCCCCATCATGATTGTTGTAGCCCTCTGTTGTAGAGGTGGTTGTAGCCCCATGGGCAGATTCATTAACTAATAGAAGGATCTTTTTCTCGGAAAAAAAGTACTTTCTTTATTCTTGCACAAATGCTACTACAATGATGATGATGTTGATGGGTACTCATGCTACCGATGCTAGAGACTGAATTGATGCTATTGGTGTTGGGACATACTCGGTACTGAGAAACTCGGAGGTTCTATGTCGAGGACGGGTAGGTCGACGACGAGGTCTATGTCAAAGACGATGAAGTCGACGAGGAGGTACTAAGGGTCTTTGTCGACGACAATGAAGTCGACAACGGTACTATGTCGAAGACGGTGAAGTCAACGACGGTTCTGTGTCAAAGACGGTGATGTCGACAACGGGATCCATGTCGAAGACGATGATGTCGATGACGGGTACTGCTGGTCTACGTCGACGACGATGATGTCGACGACGACGAGACGATGGTGACTGTGACGATGACGACGATGGTATCGTCGTCAAGTCCGGGACTGCGACGATGGCGACGAAGGTGTCGTCGTCAAGATAGGGAGCTGTGATGATGATGACGAAGGTGTCGTCGTAAAGATAGGGACTGCGATGACGATGACAATGACGATGTCGACGACGACGGCGTCAATGCTGAAAACTGAAAACGCTAGATGTTCTGCTATGTACTGTGGCAGCACTGCAGCTTGAATCTGCAACTGCACAGTTGCACTAATGCTGAAATGCAAAAACGCTGGCTGATCTGGCTGAATTCTGAAAACGCTGGCTGATCTGCTGAATTCTGAAAACGCTAGGCTGATCTGGGACTAGATGCTGAAAACTAAAAACGTCAGGCTGATTTGGGTCTTCTTCTTCCTGAGAAAAACGCTAGGGCTCTTGCTGAGTTGCTGCCGGACTAGTGGTTGCCTGCCTCCTTGTGTCCCTGCTTCTTCTGCTTCTACTAAGTGCCCAATGGGTTTCATTTATAGGAATTATATGCTGGGTAGGGCAAGCTTCCCAACAAACTTACAAAAAAGAATTTCAAAAGTCACTTTTAATAAAATGACTTATAAGAGGTGGTTCATGCGGTAAAATGCCTGCATGATGAAATGACTGTTCTTGTGCAAGAGAGGGTATGCAACTATGACTGCCCTAGACATGCACGCCCTGCTTGAGGCTCACAAAGTGCCAGGCTAGGTCCTACACTAAGACTGATGCTAGACTATGGCAGAAGCGTGTCCACGTGGCGCAAGTGAAGTGCGTACGTGACCAAATTCTCTCCCGCAGGACTTTACTTAGACGTGCCTGTGTTCCACTTCCTCCCCCACTCCCCCCACTAACCTCGGGCGTGACTCAACTCTAACTCGACCGCGCAAAATGGGTCACACCAGTCGTCGGATATAGTCAACGTGTGCCTGAGTTTACAAATTTTGTCCTATGTTACTATTCCCTTGGCATCTGCTTGCTTATTTTTTAGGGGGTCCAGCTAACTTGAGATGCCCCCCCCCCTCCTTTTCTTCTTTCCCGGTGGCACGCTTACGCTTTTTAAACACTAAGCCCCAAGGAGCATTAAATGAAGTGACAATGGTGGCATCATTCGTAAACAAGGTCACACGAGCAATCGAATGTAGTGCGCTTGTGTCTGAGTTTACAAATTTTGCCCTAGGTTACTTTTACCTCGGCCTCAGCCCACTTATTTTTGGGCAGTCGCACCACCTGAAGACACCACACACGCGCGTCGTGCGTGCCGGTCTGTAAGTGACACATGCACTAATTGAAGGGATCAACGGTTAGGAGCGCCCATGAGGGGCAGGGAGAATCTTGGACATTGAATCACCACAACAAAGGAGGAGGAGGGGGGGGGAGGGGGGGTATTACAATCTTTTTTTTCGAGACAAAGATCCTTCTATTAGTTAATGAAACTGCCCGTAGGGCTACAACCACCTCTTCGAGAGAGGGCTACAACAACCATGATGGGGAGACTCTTCCAATGAAAAAACACCATATATACAATGAGGCAAAATCAAGAAATGGGAGGAGGGAAAAGCCACACAGCTGGACGGTAGTGCCATCTGAGTACACCCTGGACCATGGTGCAAAAAGGCCCAGGACGCCAGAGTCGAAGGAAAGCCTCTCTGCGCTCCCGCATGCGGTCGAAGCTGCCCTGGAGTCTCTCGAGCTGTCCTCTGAGCGTGTGGATTAGCTCTAGCCAAATATCGCGAACAGTCTCTGCTGGCAGTACAAGGCGAGCCTCACAGATGCGGAAGCAGCGCGCCCGCCAGATGAACCAGAGTATCGGGCACTGATGAGCTCCCAGCACTCCTCTCTCTCACTCCACCACTCCTGTGGAGTAAGCTCTCTGGCAGGCTGGAGTGTAGGTCGCCCCCCCTGCATCACTATTATCCTACCGGTGGAAGAGAGCTCAAACTGAAGTGCCGGGCCCGTGAGAGTGGACCAAGCAGCTGCCCCCCAAGTGTACTGCCGAGCCGTGGAAAGAGCAGGCATCAACCGAAGAACACGAAGCCACACTTGTTGTGCCAAAGGACAATCCAAAAGACAATGACGCTGACTCTCCACAAGATGGTCACAAGCTGCACATGCGGCCAAGAGACCACTATGCACAAGCCAGCTCCCAACTGTTCTAGCTCTGTGTGCGACCAGCCACTGGAACAAAGTGACTCGCCTCAGTTGTCTGGAGTCCCACAACCTCTCCCAAAAAGCTTCCAAGAACTCAGCTGTCAGACCCTCATCCTGCCAATGAGGTGTTGCAGCAGGGCGAGCCTCTCTCTGTGCTGCAAGTATGTGACGTCCCAGTCCAACAATGTACTGAAAGAAAGGGATACCTGGGTGGTCTGCATAAGAGAAAGGGTCCCTCCAAAGCCACTCTCCAGGATCCCACTGTACTCGTGCCAGTGGACAGCACTCCCAAGCCCAAAGTCTCCAATGTCCAGTCTCAAGAGCTGCTGGATCAGGATCGATGACACAAGTCCTCCACAGATGCCCATCACTCGGATCCTCTGAAAACAGCACTCTGCCACCTGCGGGGCCATTACTGCAACTCGCCGTAAGCGTCCCTCACTCTGTAACTCGAAAAACAGGGAGGGAACAATCTCTGAGCAAGCCCGAACTGGGATGAGAACCTCCAGTCGCGTAAAGGCTCCCATCCATCTAGGAGCTGCTCGCTCGAGAGGTGTGAGCCACTCACTAGTACTGCCTCTGAGATATCATGGCACATGCTCTGCACCCGTCTCATGCCCTGTAGCTGAAAGCCCTGCAACTCCTCTGACAAGCCAGAAAACTGTAACCAGTCACCTAAAGAGCGTGCTAAACCCGCTACCATGGGACCCCAGGAAACATGAGGCCCACTACCAACCAAGTGGCCTTTGTGAGTGCTAACCATGGGGTTCCAAACAACGTACTGTCGCAGACACTCCTCCGTGCAAGTAGGCTGCCGCTGCTCCAAGCCTCGCCGCAAATGCTCCCAAGATCGAAGCAAACTCACAGCGAAGCGGTCCTCCACTCTCCTGCTCAAACCAACTCTGCGCATCTCTATGAAGATCCATCTGGTCGAAGGTTGCCACGGGCCTCTTGCCTGAGGCACCCTAGCACGAAGCCGCTGTAGCAAGAACTCCTTCTAGGGCTCCTCACCTGGAAGAAGTCCTCTGACGATGAACTTCCCAAGAAGGGCTCTGCTCTGTCGTGCTGGGTCTATGATCTCAAGCCCTTCCTGTGAACAAGGAAGAGTAATGACCTCCCAAGCTACTTTGGACCGGGCTATCTGAGTGTCACGCCCTGACCAAATGAAGTTCCTGATCAGCCTCTCTACCTGGCTGATACAAGAACTCGAGAAGTCCAACAAGAAGTGGTGTACCACATAGTAGCCAACAACACCTAGTTGGCCACTACAACTCTGTCAGCCAAAGAAAGTCGTGCGGAACTCCAATGTAACAACTTCCTCCTGATAGTCAGGAGGAGGGGAGCAATCTGCTGCTCAAGACACAAGTCCAAACCAACCTGACAGCCCAAGTACCGAACTGTAGTCCTTGGGGGAATCCACCTGAAACCCTCACCTGGCATGCAACCGGGCACAGGAGCACTACCAACCGAGAAATCCACTGTCTTTCTCCAATTGATGAGTGCGTCAGATGCACAACAGAAGGTCTCTAGAGCCTACTCACACCTGTGAAGGTTGGCCTCATCACCATCTAATTACAAGGCTGAGTCGTCAACAAACTCAGCGTCCAGTAGCTCATCTCTCCGAATAGGGAGTGCTGAGCCCCATAAACCAACCTGCTGCGACACCAAAAACCTGCTCATCGCCTCAGCATACAACAGAAAGGGGCAGCCCTGTCTGACCCAACGTATGAGCATGAAACGATCACCTCTACCTCCTGACAAACGTACCTGATTGTGTACCCGTCTCTACAAAGCTGACATCCCTCTAATCCAAGCATATGAGAAGCCCATCTTGCGTAGAGTGCCCTCCAAAAAGTCCTAGTCAACTCTATCGTAGGTCTTCTCAAAATCAAGAAGAAGAATCACCAAATCCTTACCACGGACCAGCACCAACGTAGAAGCCTCCCAAAAAGTAAAGATGTTGTCAAGGATACTGCACTCCTTGACAAAACCTGTCTGAGTCCCATGTATAAGGCTCTCTAGAAGTGGCTGGATCCTCAAACTCAGAGCCTTGGCAAGAATTTTGTAGGCTGAGTTGAGGATGGTGATGGGGCGCCACTGTCAAATCTCATCCAAGGAGCCACCCTCCTTAGGAATGAGGTAGATCAGACCCTCACTCATGCTGTCAGGCATCTCTCCTGTGTGCAAGATGTACTGAAAAGCACTACAGAGATCAGGGCCAAGCAAGTCTCAGTACTCCAAGAAAAAACTGGGAGTCAAGCCATCCTCACCTAGGCAGCTACCACGGGGGTGCAACTCCTCAAGCTGAAGTGGCAGCTCAAGCGTCTAACGCATCTCCTCGGTCACAAGGCAAGGCATCTATGCTAACACCTGCTCCCTGCATGCATCGTGACGCTCTAACTGAGGCTCTACAGACAATAACTCACGGTAAAAGTCAATAGCAACTGCACGCATGTCCTCTGGCTCAGAAGCAACTAACCCGTCGCGCCTCCTCAACTAACTGACCTTGGCATGCGTATGCCGAGGTCTCATTGCCTCGAAGAAAGCACCAGTCACTCTGTCACCCACCTACGTCCACTGAGATGCCTGTCGATGGAAAGCAAACTTATGGCGTCGCTCCTCTGTGCTAACAAACTCCTGGCGAGCCTGCTGTAACTACTGCTCCAACCAAGGACTATCTGGATGTTTCTCTTGCATCCTCTGCAAGGAAGCAACGCCCAGTCTGAGACGCTTCTCCTCCTCTCTCGCTGCAGTCAGGCGAGCCAAAGACTCTTGGAGAAAGAAACTACTAAGTTGAGCTAGTCCTGAGGCCACTCTGTCAACAGCAGAATCCTGCATGTCCAAGCTCTCTATCCAAAGAGCCTCTATGAGTGCAGAGTTCAGCAAGACCCTCTCAAGGATGCGAAGCCCCTCCTCTGACTATCTACCACTGTGAGGATCACTGGTGCATGGTCCGAGAAGGAAGTCCCTTCGAGAACGCCGACTGTCCCACCCAAGTCACAGAAATGGTCACTAGTGTAGAAGAGATCTATCCGCGATAGATTCACTCCTTCCACTCTGCGGTCTGAACGAGAGAAGGCCACTCTGTATAGGGGCCTCACAAAGCTAGAGTGCTGCCACACATCCGAAACCCTCAAATTCATACAAAACCTCTCCCAAGTTGCTAGCTCAACTCCATGCACAGTAGCATGGCTACCACCAATCCTGTCAGATGGGTCCTCCAACATATTGAAGTCACCCCCTATGCACCACTGCTCTGCCTGCGGCAGAGACTCAACAATCCCTGACCAGAACTCTGATCGCGCACTCACCACATTGGGCGCATATATGTTTAGGAAGCCCACAAGGCAACCCTGAACGTGCATAGTGATCCACTGAGCCCTGCCTGGCACAATAATCCCTCTGCCCACAATGGCCTGCTGCAAAGAATCCACAATAGTCATACATACCCCACCCTGGATGCCTCCAGGTCAAAAAGCAGCTGACCAAAAAGTATCATATCGTCCACGCAAGAGCTGACACATCGTCTGATGCGGCTCTCACACAGATGATGCTCCTATAGCATAAGGAGATCAATCTCTCCTGCCACAAGGCAACGTTGAAGCTACTGACACAGTCAGCCCTCTGACGCTGAAACTGGGGCCCAACTCATCCCTACACGTTCCATGAGACGATCCTCATGGGGAGCGAGAGAGAACAGATGTCGCCGCAGCAGCTAACCCTGCCATCTTCAAGGCTGGCTTGGATGGGGAGTAATCCGCATCCGAGCGTCCTCTAGATAGGCGTGACTGCAAAGAGTGCCTGGCCCAAGCCCAAGTAGACCGAGCCATGCCTAAAGCAACCTCCTCTGTCCACGAGTCCTCATGAATGTGTGCATAGCATGGCGGGCACTGTGTATCAGCAAAGAAGTGAACCACAATGTGTCTACATCCTGCTGCATCTGGAGGTGTCACAATAAACTTGGCTAATGGCCAAAGAGTCTAAAGCATGTAGGTAACCCCTAGGTCTCCCATGTGGTGAGAGAACTCTAGGGCCTGTGTCTGGAGCGACTCCAACACTGAGACGAGAGTCCTCTCAGTCTGGTCCCTGCCGCAAAGGGGGAAAAGAGAAGCCAACCACTGAGTCCAAGGCCTCTATCCCCCTAGCTGCAAGGAACAGAACATAACCCCTAAAGCAGGCTGCCTCAAGGTCTGATGAGGAGTCGCCGAGAAAGCGTGTAAAGTCGTAGGCAAAGAAGTCCCAACGACGCCGAATGTCGAAACTCGTCAGACCACGAGGGACTCCAGCAAAGGGAGACGTCTGTACCTGTAGAGGGGGTCGCAAGAAAGGCTGTCCCTCTCTCGCCAAGAGACTCGTGGCAAAGGCGCTGCCAAGAGATCTCCTAGAAGCCGAGGATGGCCCTGCCTCCTGGGTCGACTGTAGAACTGGAGCCGGGGGGGAGGTGGGGGAGGAGAGGGGCAAGGAGGAGAGACGGAGGAACAGGAGGCGGGGGGGGCGGAGGGGGCTAATGAGGAGGGGGGGAACTCAAGGGGAGGGGGGGCTGTCGAGGGTGAAGCTGAGGTGGGGGCTGGAGCAAGGACCTCGTCCTGCTCAAGAGGACCGAATCGGTTCCCCGTGGGAACCGGAACCAACTACTGTTGGGCAGGCGCCTGAGAACCACTCTGAGTGCCAGGTTATCGTTGTGGCCCTTGCCGTCGTCGACCACGAACCTGATCCCATCCCTCCTCCGTTGAAGCCCCAGGCTCGGAGGGTGGCTCTACCTGTGTGCTCTGTGTCTCTGCCTGTGGCTGCTAGCTAGCCCTTGTAGGCTGGGGTTGGGCCTGTGGTGTAGGTCGAGGCCTCCTCCGTGGAAGGACCTTCGCAAGATGGCCCATCTATCGACAAATGCAACACTGATTCGGGAGGCCCGAATACTCCACGCTCTGTCTAAACCAACCGCCACTCACCCGAGGAAGTAGGATGACCTTTGGGAGAGTGTGAGTGTCCCTAACCAGAACGCGAACTGAGGGAATGCCGGCCGCCTTGGCAGCTATTGAGGCTGCCGTGAGAGGTGTCACCAGGACAATCCCAATCGCTGAGCCTATCCTGGAGAAAAGTGGTAGGTACTCCCTCCGCAAATCAAGAAAGCAGACGGAGATGGGAATGTCTGCCTCCTCTACCAGAACATCGGAAGCAGGGTCAAAACCATGTCTCCACTGTCGAAAGTGGGCTCGAACTGCTCGGATGGTCAAGGGGCTCATGGCGATGACCACGCACGCAATCTCGGAGGTATCAAACTCAATCTGATAGTAGCCTCGTCCGAGAATTTGAACGTCCAAGATCTTGCCCACCTCTGTGAGAAGGCGGGCCCGGAGAAGATCACGCAGCTCTCCTCTGCTGGGTTTGGCACCGAGAATCTTACAGATGACCGAGGTCGCCTGAAGACGCTCCACCTCTGCTGCGAGGCTCGCTTGCTCTGTCGGTGAAAGAGCAAGTCGGATGGTGGGCTTAGCTGGGTCGGGCGAGGGGGCTTCTGAGGAGTCCCTCTAGGGCGGAGCATGAGCCTCCATTTGTGTCTGCTGCTGTCTAGGAAAAGGAAGGGTGTAAGGATGAGACACGGAGCCTCAGTCAATGCAACCTTTAGAGCTTCAAAAGCCGTTGTTGCTGCCTCGAGCAAAACAACGCGCTGGAGTCTTTACCCCTTTCAAAACATCAGTCATTGGTGCAGCAATGCTACAAAATTTTCTATATGCCTGACACAGACCTAAAAAGGAACGCACATCATATGTTGTTTGAGAAAATCCCAATTAAGAACCTGTTCTATCTTTGCGAGATCCAGCTTGACACAACCTTCTCTACATCCCGTTCATGTTGTTCCCATGATGCAGAAAAAATGAGAATGTCATCAAGGAAAATACACACACATGTGCCGATCATGTCACCAAAACAACCTACCATGAGACAATTGAAAGTACCAACAACACCTGTCAATCCAAAAGGCATAACAACATACTTCCACTACCCTCGTTCGGTCCGGAAGGCATTCTTGTAGATGTCGCCCTCGAATACCCTTACCTGATGGTATACACGCTTGAGATCGACTTTGCTAAAAAACGTTAGCTCCATTGAGCCTATCAAGGATATACTCAATGCGAGGCATCGGAAACTTGTTCTTGACTGTCATCTTGTTGAGAGCCTTGTAATCTACACACAAACGAGAAGACCCAATTTTCTTGCAGACAAACAAAAAAGGAGCAGCAAAATGACTTACACTGAGTCAAATGAATCCCCTAGCTAGCAGCTCGGTCAGTTGCCGCTCTAACTCCGTTTCTTGAGACTTGTTTAGGCAGTATGGAGCCTTGTTGACGGGCTACCATCCTTCCATGAGTTCGATGGGATGATCCTCCGGCTACTACGGAGGGAGATGGAGTGGGAGATCATTTTGCAAAAAGAGATGCTCATACTTCTTATACAAACTCGAATACCCTTCGGAAGTCTTTGAGGTCTTGCCCCACTGGAGTGGCATAAATGAATGCAGCTTGAGCTCCTCATCGTAGCTCGCGCTTAGCCTGCACATGAGAGATTAGAGGAAAGAATGGATGCCCTGCTCACCGTGAATGACCACAGGAGAGGCACCCTCTAAGAAGAGAGTGAGCGTGTTTTCATTCCAACTAACTTGTGGATCATGCTCACGAAACCACTTAATGCCGAGAATCGTATTACATCCAATGAGAGCGGAAACAACAAACTTGCGGTGAAAAGATGCTTGCTCAACAGAGACTAGTACACTAGGACATTCCTATGTCATTACAAAGTTCATGCAACAAGCGAATCCAGACACCTCAATAGAAGTTGTTGGAGTAGCTTACAAGTGTGCCCTCTTCACAAGAGAATCACTAATCACAACATGCACACTGTCAAGATCAAACAAGATCACAAGACACTGACCATTCTCATGACCATAACACTTAACGAGAGACTCATCAGGATCCTCATGGGACGCACTATGTGGCTCAAACAAGGGACTAACAGAAGATGTGGGTTCTTCCTTAGGTGCTTCCTTAGGACAATCTCTTTTCATGTGACCCTTAGTGTGACACTAAAACATCTTCCTTCTTTTCCATAGATGGTTCGTTCTTCAAGACTTAACCATCCTCCTACTATTCCTTCGCCAGAATTTTCATCAGGTGTCAACTTAAGGGTTTCCTGAGTTTACTGTGAGAGTTAAGTGCTTTATGTTTAGAGGAAGATTGAGAAGAGGAAGAATTACAATTGTTCTTACCATTATTCTTAACATTGTTCTTACCATTTTGTTGGTTCTGAGGGTAAAGCAGGGTACTTTCAAAGGACTTATTCTCCTTAGGGTAACCTTAGTTGTTCATTTCTTGCTCGAGAGCGATTCTCACGGCGCCATTGTACTCAGTGGATCGTAAGACTTTCACGTCGTATTTGATATACTCGTCCAAACCAAAGAGGAAAGCCTCCTTACGATCCGCATCCAACTTACACAATTGCACACCAATCTACAAAATACGGTTAGAAAAAGACATAACGGGAGTGCCATTTTGTTTGAGGCCTTTCCAATCCTCGTTCAACCGATTAAGGTACTGCAGTGGCATAAAACGAGCCTTGAGCTTGTCTTGGAATTCGACCCAACTGAAAGGGAGGGGTACGCCATGCACGGCATGCTCAAGATGCTCAGCCAAATGTACCTCTTGCCAAGCTTGATACCAATTAATGGCATCACCCGACAGATACATGCCAGCAATCAAAACTTTTTTGTTACTGTTTTTCTTGTTAGTCGCAAAATAAGCATTAAATTGATGCAACCAAGAATGAATTTGTCACAAAGTGATGACGTGGCTGCCTGAGAGCAGAAACCCTAACTGATGTTGAAACCCTAATTCTGGAAACCCCGACCCTAAAACCTGCCATAAACCCTAAAACTGCAGAAACCCTAACCCTAACCCTAATGGCAGCAGGGGAAACCCCGGAAAGTGCAGAGGCATGATGACGTGGCACCGTATGGCAGAATTCCAGATATTGCAGCGTGATTTACGCTGATGCTTTTTAGCTACGCAATTTGAGAGAGATTTATGCTAATGCTTTTTAGCTACGCAATTTGAGAGAGACACAGTCTTTCCTTTAATTTTGAAAGCTCAATAGAGAGCTTGTGAGAGAAAAGAACCTTTGCTTTATTTTAGGCTTTTGGGGCTCTGCTTATGGCATCCCTTGTAAAAGTAAATAAGTGAATTGGGCTCCCACTCTACAGAGCATCTGGACGCAGAGTCTGAGAGTGCGACCCAACCTCTTGTACTTGAACTTTGATTAATACAAAAAGAAATACCGAAAGGGGCGCCAGTCTTTGGAGCCAATATCTCTAGGCACGGAACTCCACCGGGCCAATGTAAATCTATTGTAAACTGTGAATTGTTTTGAAGTGGTTATTTGGTGCTGTAGCGATTGATTCTTGACTTGGAGTGTCCAAGTCTGTTACAGTGGTATCAGAGCACGGCTGATTTCTCTTCTACGGGAAATCCGATCCCAATTTTTTTCCTGCGGCACCTATGGCTTCACGCAAGGATCAGTCGACTCCCTCTGCATCCGGAGATGCGGGAAGGGATCACAACAAAGATTCTAGCACAGAGTATGGCCCGCCTCGGCCTACTCAAGCGGAGCGACGAGAGATGGAGCATCGTCAATTGATCGGCGATGCAACAAAGATGATGCTCAATTTTGCGAAGGACCCAAAATTGGTAAAATATATGAGCGAGACTTCTTTTTAGGAAGTGCACGAGCAGTGGCAGAAAACCACAACACCACCCTCGAAACTCGCTCTCAAGAAACCTTCTGCTCACAACCAATATTCAAAGAAGAAATTAGAAGAGGTCGTTGATGCACAGATTGCTCAGCTTTTTGAGGCGAAAAACAAAGCTAAAAGCAAGGCAAAAAGTAGAAGAAAGGCACTGACTTCCCGGGATATTTGGGTGGTTAGTCGACATTTCATAAGGCAAAGAAACAGAAGAAGCATGTTCGATTTTAAGGACTACCGAGTTCTTCTTCTTCTTCTTCTTCTTCTTCTTCTTATAGTTCTTCTAGCGCTTCAGATTCGAGCGAAGAAGATAGAAAAGACAAAAAGCGAAGCAAGAAACAACGCTTCGGAAAGGGCAAGAAAAAGGCAAAGAAGTCTAAATCTCGCCCAGTGGACTCGTCTACAGACAGTTCAGACTCTGACGACGGCAACTTTTATGAGAACAAGAAGAATTTTCATAAAGCCAACCAGTATGACTTTCTGGAAGATAAAAGCAAGAATGTCCGAGACTTTAAGGAAGGTTGACACCTTTTCAGGATATAAAGATGCTTTGCAGGCTTTGTCTTTTATACAGCAGTTTGACATCGGTTTCGCGGTAGGATGCTACTCAGAGCACTCCAAGATTCGGAGAGCTACCTCTTATTTTAAGGGGAATGCTCGAACTTGGTGGTCCATGCTTCTTTTAAACAAGACTGCACCAGTTAAACGGCTGAAACTTAAGAAGCTTGTTATTTCTTCTTGGCTAACTCAAGAGTATGAACGCGATATACGAGCTGCTTGGAACCATCTTCGGATGACCAAGAGAGATACAGTGGACGCTTATTGCGAGAGATTCTAGAGCTCTTTTCTACACGCCTCTTCATTCAAGAAGATCTCGTTCAGAGAGCAGATTGAGCAGTTTACCTTGGGTCTACCTACAGAGATCCGAGATCATTGCTTGGAACAGAAGTCAGCTTCTATTCAGGAGTTGATGAGTCATGCGAAACTGGGTTTTGCCATTCACTCTGGCAGTCTGACCTACCCCACCCATGAGGTCATGACACAACGAGCCGAACAGACTTCAGTGAATGAAAGTAGAAAGAGCCAGAGCAACCCAGAAAAGAAGGATGCACGACCCAAGCTTACTCCTCAAGAGAGAGCTCGCTTCATCAGAGAGGGGAAGTGCTTTGGATGCGGGGAACATGGACATATCTCCGCGAAGTGCCCTAAAAAGGCACAGAAAGAACATAATGACAAGGACGACACAAGGCCTGAGAGTTCGAGAGCAGCTGAGGAACGTGGAAGAAAAGGCCAGATGAAAACAGGATTGGTTCTAGATTGTGTGAGTACCAATCCCAACACCATGGACGAGAGTATAGAACTTTGCCAAACTTTGGGCAAAGTGAAAGACCAATAGGCCCTGATCTTCTTTGATGGAGGAGCCAAGGCCAACTTCATTTCACCGGAATTGGCGGCGCGGCTCGAGATCACTCCCGATCGGATGGGACCACTTGCGGAGGCTGTTCTAGGGGCACCCGGCAGGGACATAGCCATTACACCTGTCATTGGCAAACTTCAATTGCATTGTCAAGGGTATTTAGGGCATGAGGACTTTTTCATAATGCCTTTGGAAGGTTGTGATGTTCTCTTGGAAATTCCCTGGTACCACAAGAACAACGCAGTGGTCGATTATCGGGCGAGGAAAGAGACATTGTCTACAAAGAAAGGCAGAACCATTGTACTTGACATTAAACTGAAGGGCGAGTTTGTCCCTATTGTATCGGCTTCGGTCATTTCAAAATTAATGAAATCCAGTCTGTTTGTTTACTCGATCTTTATATAAGAATTGAGTGATAAGGATAGGACAAATATGTCTAAACTTGATAAAGAATGCCAAGATTTTCTCCACTCTCACGCCGATTGCTTCTCAGAGGGCCTACCAGGCGAGTTACCACCTGCTCGTCCTGAAGATCGTACCATTGATCTGATACATGGAAGCACACCACCAAACCGGCCACCTTACCGTGTAAGCCGAGCACAGAACGAAGAGATTATGAACCAGCCTAGTACTTCACCGTATTGCTCTCCAGTGTTGTTGGTTTTGAAGAAAGCCGAATCTTGAAGAATGTGCATCGATTATAGAGCTCTCAACAAAATCACCATCAAGAACAGATCTCTGATTCCTAGGATCGATGATATACTCGGCAGTTACAGGGATCCTCGTCCTTTAGCAAGATTGATTTGAAGAGTGGATATCATCAGATCGGAATCGCGCCGGGAGACGTCTACAAGACAGCTTTTCGGACGACTTTTGGGTTACTTGAGTTTTTGGTGATGCCTTTTGGCTTAACCAATGCTCCTGCGACATTTAACCGGATGATGGACAGGAACAGGCTATTTGTTGGCACTTTCTTTGACGATAACATTGTTTTCTCCAAGAATGAGTCAGTACACAGATATCATCTGCTTCAGGTCTTTCAGGCATTACAAGATCACAAGTTAGTGATTAATGCAAAGAAAAATTAATTTTTCCTACCAGAGATAAACTTTTTGGGACACATTGTCTCAGCAGCAGAAGTGCAAATGAATCCGACCAAGATAGAGACTATCCGCGATTGGCCCGATTTGAAGAATGTCCATGAAGTTAGAAGCTTCTTGGGACTGTGTTCGTACTACAGGCGGTTCATTCGAAAGTTTGCAGAGGTTGCTTCCCCTTTGCATATCTTGACACAGAAAGGAGACCCTTTCCCGTGGGGACCCACAGAGGTGACTGCCTTTCAGACATTGAAAGAGAAATTGACTATGGGACCAGTTTTGACTTTACCGGACTTGCAGAAGTCGTTTGAAGTATATTGTGATGCTTGTGGTCGTAGTCTCGGGGCGATCTTAATGCAAGAAGGCCATGCATTGCTTACGAGAGCCGATTGTTCTCAAGGCCGGAGATGACAACAGAGATTTATGAGAAAGAGCTTTTGGCGGTTATCCATGCTCTTACTCAGTGGCGGTATTACCTACTCGGAGCGAATTTTACTGTCTTTAGAGACCATCAGAGTTTGCGCTACTTCTTGTCATAGAAGCAGCTTTCGGAAAAGCAGATGCGGTGGGTGAACGTCTTGTCACAGCTTCACTTCTAGATTGTCCATGTGCAAGGACAGAAGAATGTGGTGGCAAATGCTTTATCTCAAAAGGCGTTGGTTCTGGCTATTTCCGCGATACATCATAGGAGCTTCGACATTTTGCAGATACAGATTTTGCAGCCGTTTTCACACGGATACAAGGGAGATAGTAGCGGGATATTCCATTCGGGATGGCTTCTTGATGAGAAAAACCATGTTGTGCATTACACAGCCGTTGAGGGAAAAGGTTATGACAGAATGCCACTGTCCACCTTTTACGGGTCATCGCGGCATTGCTACCACCATGAAAGGGGTAGAGAGATACTTCTTTTGGCCAAGACTCAAGAAGGACGTGGAAGAGTTTGTACGCAGTTGCTTAGTATGCCAGAAGGTCAAGTTTGACAGGCATAAAGGCAGGGATTGTTACAGCCTTTACCCATACCCACCCGCCCCTGGGAAAGTATTGCAATGCATTTCATTTTTGATCTCCCGAGAACACAGAGTGGTCACGATGGTATCTGGACTGTTATTGACAAATTTAGCAAACAGACTCATTTCATTCCAATGAAGAAAACAGTCAAGCCGGATCACTTAGCGAGACTGTTTGTGGCCCAGATCTTTAGATTACATGGCATGCCTCAGACGATTGTCTTCGATAGGGACCCCAGATTTACGAGTTTGTTTTGGAAAGCAATTTGGGAGACATTGGCAAGCGGTTGCAGTTCTCGTCATCGTTCCACCCGCAGACTGACGGGCAATCTGAGATTTGCAATTCAGTGGTTCTAGATTTATTCAAGTCTTATATCTCGGATCAGAAGACTCAATGGGAAAAGTATCTACCTGTGGTGGGATTTGCCTACAATAACACGATACACTCTTCGACGGGGAAGGCGCCATTAGCGATTGTTAAAGGTGCTACAAAGCTTCCACCCTTCCTAAGCACGAAACATAAGATTTTTGAAGCGGATGAGTATACGCGAGACTTAGACACGGCTTTTGCCAAGGTTCGAAAGGCTTTGTGGAAATTTCAAGAACGACACAAAAAGGCAGCGAATCACCATCGTCACCACTTGAAATTGAAGGAGGATGATTGGGTGCTCTTACGTTTTGAGAAGGCACGCCTGAGAAAGAAAAAAGGAAAGGGGAGGCTTTTTCCAAAGCTTAGTATACGATACTACGGACCTTTCCAGATCTCTCAAAAGATAAATGATGTCTCCTTCCCACTGAAACTGCCTGACACTTGGAGGATTCACAATGCATTTCATGTAAGTCTCTTGAAACCTTTCAAAGGTGATGTGTCTGATGATTTGTCTAGAAGATCCTTGTTCCTGAACAGATTTTGGCACATAAGGATACGAAGAATAAAGGTAAAGTCCGAAGGCGGTTCTTGGTTAAGTTCAAAAACTCCTTAGATTGTGAAACTTTACCTCAAGGCTTTTGGTTCAGCATAGTCTACTCCAAATGGAACCCAGAATTCAGCTTGGCCAGAGATCTGGTGCAATGGGATGCACAAGAGAGGATTCACTCCGCTCCTTTGTTAATAGATGCCTCGATTTTGATACTAGAGTCATTGATGTCTCTTTGAGCTTCAGGGATACTGAGAGCTGACAGTATTCTGTTGTATGACTTTATGAAATGGAATTCCTTAATATGATACTGATTTGTTCTTGACTTCTTTTTAAGTGCAGGAACTGATAGACAAAATGATTGCAACATTTTGGTCTAATTGATCTCGAATAGAGATGGTTGCAATGGGGGTGAGTCAATCGAACATCGATGAGGTCCCGACTGGATCTAGATGCGATTGCTAGCTACATTGCCGATAAATCATGGTCTAAGATCCGAATGAATGTTGAATGTCATGTGATGTCCTGTGATGTCTAGTGATGTCCTGTGATGTGACTGTCAATTTTTACATGTGCTAGATGTGTATTCCTAGTGCGTAGGTACTAACAGTCAGTGTCTGCTAAGACGGTTTATGGCCTATGTCTCTTTTGCAGGCGTAATCGAGGGCGATTACAATGCTTTCAGAGGTGGGTATGTCACAAAGTGATGACGTGGCTGCCCGAGAGTAGAAACCCTAACTACCCCTAAAACCCTAATTCAGGAAACCCTAACGTAAAACTTGCAAACCCTAAAACTTGCCAAAAACCCCAACCCTAACCCTAATGGCAGCAGGGGAAATCCCGGAAAGTGTAGAGACATGATGACGTGGCACCGTACGATAGAATTCCGGATATTGCAGCGTGATTTACGCTGATGTTTTTTAGCTACGCAATTTGAGAGAGATTTACGCTGATGCTTTTTAGCTACGCAATTTGAGAGAGAGAAAGAGAGTCTTTGCTTTAATTTTGAAAGCTCAAAAGAGAGCTTGTGAGAGAAAAGAACCTTTGCTTTATTTTAAGCTTTTGGGGCTCTGCTTTTGGCATCCCTTAAAAAAAAAAACAAAAGTGGATTGGGCTCCCACTCTGCAGAGCATCTGGACGCAGAGTCAGAGAGTGAGACCCAACCACTCTTGTACTTGAACTTTGATTAATACAAAAAGAAATACCGAAAGGAGCGCCAATCTTTGGGGCCAATATCTCTAGGCACGAAACTCCGCCGGGCCAGTGTAAATCTATTGCGAACTGTGAACTGTTTTGAAGTGGTTATTTGGTGTTGTCGCAATTGATTCTTGACTTGGAGTGTCCAAGTCTGTTACAGAATCACAAAAGCATCCATCTTACCATCACACTTACTAAAAGTCAATTTCTCAGTGACTGGATTGTTGGAGTCGTCGTCTCTACCTGTGCTTACGTGATGACTTGTTGGCCTCCTTGACTGGCTCGCTCTTCGAGGAGATGTTGAATCCAGGGAGCCCCATCACAACTATTCGGAGGGGCAAGCACAACCTTTTTTCCTCACTTGTTAATTTTTCCGCCTAAGCCGATGTTGCAAGTCCTGAACTCGAAAGAGTCTCATTATTTGCGAGCCATTTTTTTTAATTAATAGAGAGGCTATATGCCAAAGCCCATCACATTTTGGAAATACTTATCCCTTTCAAGCCAAAAAACCAAATTTTTCCGCCTTAGGTAAATAAGCCAATATTTGTAATTCTTAGAGAGTTGTTTTTATTTTGGAGCTTACGTAGTGAAGAGTATGCCTACGCTTACACACTCACTACTCCTTGTACAGGTAAGCATTGCTAATGCAACTTCATGTATTGCTTCCTTATGCTCTTGGCATCATGTACATGTTTGAGTGTGTATGTGTGTGTGTGCGCGCGTGCGCGCGTGCTACGCAATGAGCGATTTTAGTTCTAGGTTGCATAGTGTGTTTGAGTGCTCGTTTTGTGTTGTTAATGGTGTTTTAAGTGAAACTAAGCATGGGCAGAGGTAAGTAGGCCTTAGGAGGATCCAAATGACCCCTCATTTGTCAATTTGGTGAAGTTGTGAGGTGGCAACAATTGCGGTTGCTCATCTACCCGACTATGAATTTTGCAAATTTTGGTGTTGGAAACCTATTGCCTATAGCCTAGAGATCCCCAATCTCCAGTTTCATATCATTTGGAGTTCATTTGACCCCTATACGACCATTTGAGTGTTAGTTAGACCGCACGGGAGACTTAAGAATTTTCCACTTGGTTGCTTCCTTGCTTGAGAGTGATACCTTTCTCCTCAATGCTTTGTCGTTTGGTCATCGCATTCGACGTTTCCATACACAAGTCGGGTCGCTACGTCCTCGGATTGACATAATTATGTTGGTTTGAGTTCTCGCTAGGCTGCATTGTCCAATCGCGACGATCCGCCAACATTGGCGTCGTTGCCGGGGACATAGGACTAGCGGAGGAGGTCGCCGTGAGGTTCTTCTTTGCCCAGTGCCCATTGTTACAATTCCTTACATTCATCTTTAGGTAGGAGAGTCACTGAGGCTTGCTGATTTCTTAAGTAGACTAAAGAACCGTGTGATTTCTTAGGTAGGAGAGTCACTGAGGCTTGCTGATTTCTTAAGTAGACTAAAGAACCGTGTGATCTCTTTTGGTTTCCTTGTAGGTTAGGACGACCTTAGTTGTTAGTTTTAATGCATTTTGCATCGAGTCCGCCGAGTATTGTGTAAATTGTGTTTGGTAACGGTTGTGGTAAGTAAAGGCGAGATTCAGAAATTCAGCTATCATCTACCCCGCTATCACTTCTTTTTACTTTGCTTTGTTTTATATTTTATTGTTTTGCTGTTTAAATTAGTTCTAGGAGTAGAAGTTAGGTTAACATTACATTTTGTTGTTGCTCGGACAAGCCAAAGTTGCTTTTGAATGCCATATTGCGACCTTTGACGGCAAAAATGACTGAAAAGGCAAGAAGTATACATAACTTGGAAACGGTGTGTGATTTAAGAAATTCTTTCTTGTGCACTTGCAAACACTCTAGTAGTGCATACCTGGAAATTTTGGGTAAAATTTGAGTCATCAGCTGTGAGATAAAGCAGATTTTACAGTAATCGACCAAGTCGGACTTGAAACTTTGGACAGAGACCAAAAATTGATCATTTTGAGTCATAGAGAAGCCCCAGAGGTAAGGAATCGGCAGGAACTGACCAGGGTCAAAACAGACCTCAGTGGCAGCTACCGCGGTTGCTGCCCCCTGCCACTTTTTCAAAGCCATGGCATACCATCAGGATCCTGAGACTCTATACTTGCCAAATCCACCTTCCACAAGTCAAAAAGGTTCAAAAATTGGGTTAGTATCCAGACCGGGGGATTAACTTGCCTTTTGACAAGACAAAACCCAAAATTGCACATGACACGTTGGTGCAAAAGACTACACAAATGAGGAGGAAGCCACAGAAAGTGTCCAAAGTCCAAAATTCCACAAAAGCCAACTACCACGGTCATTGCCACTTGTGTCAGACTAAGACCAGCTTGGTGTCATCTGATTCCTAGTAGTGCAAGGATCCCAAAATATACCTTCCTTGACTCATTTGGACCAGTAAAAGCCCCTCTAATCACCAAGAAACTTAAAATCCAAGGACAGCTTCTGATAGTTGACCCAACAAGCATCAAAAAGTGTCAAACACTTCATACAGGGTGTCAAAAGACTCACCAGGTAAAATCCAACCGGCAGAAAGTGACGAGACTCAAAAAGCTCACCAGTGACAGCTACTGCGGTAGCTACCATATGGTCCAACTGGGAAACTTGACCCACCAACTTATAGGCCATCCTGCCAGGATTCCAGAAATACCAAGCCAACTCCTTGATCAAAAGAGCCGAAAGGAGAAGCGAACTCCTTAAACAAAAAATAATAGCAAACTAATTGTCCCTCGGAATGACCCTCAGAAAAAAAAATTTAAGCTAACTTGAGTTGTTTTGCAAATATGTTGTAATCCCGGACGATTACTTTCTTTCAAGAAGGGGGGATGTCACAAACTGCTGATGTGTCAAGCCTTGAAGAACGGAGCCAACTTACAAATCTCGGCCAAGGGGCCTCAACCCTGGAAGACGCAGCATAAGAAGAAGCAGAAGCAACTGATGACGTGGCAGATCTGTACGGACAGCCCGGATTTCGCATTGACTACTGACGTGGCAGACTGTACGGATTTCAGAAAATAGCACTGACATGCTGACGTGGCAGGCTGTACAGATTTTCGCGTTTTGCACTGACTGCTGAGGTGGAAGTTGTAAGGATTTCCGTGATTTACGCTGGCAGCTTTTTGGCATTGCTTTTGGACCAGAAGCTTTGGAGTTTGAAGGCTTTTCATGTAAACTGCTTTTGGGGCCTAGGGCCTTTAAATATGAGGCCATGGGCTCATTCTGTAGCATGCTTTTTGGAGAAGGTGCAGAGTCTGGAGTACTGGCTAGTACTGTGTTGGTACAATATAATGAAATACCGAAAGGGGCGCCAAGGTTTGGGGCCAATACTCTCTGGGGTGGAATCCGCCACTCCGTGTCGCGTGTCATCTCTCTCTCTCTCTGTTCAATTGTTATTGAAGTGCTAAAAGTCTGTTCAATCTGTTCTTTTCTATTGGCACGTGGTGCCCATCTTGTGACAGTGGTATCAGAGCAACAGACATGTGCTTTTCTGAAAGCATACTAGTCCTACTAAAGAGCAGACAGAGCAAGATCGCACTTCCAAAGTTATTGGAAATTTTAGCTTCGTGATCCGACTTCGGACTTATTAGTGACTCCCACCCTTATTTAATCGCGCATCGGACGCGCTCCCGTCTTCACAGCTCATGTCTTACAGGGCATAAGCCAAGATCACTTGCAAGAGAAGGATCCAAGATTTCTTTCGAGTCACTGTTTTTCTCAAAAGCAGTGCCATGCAGATGTGGAAGTCTACAGCTACCAAGCCGTACACTCCAAGGACTTGGCAAGCTTTCAAGAAAATTTTTTCCCGAAGTTATATGGTTTCTGACATCTTCCTTCAGAGTGCAACTTGTGGTAGAGTGGGGTATCTTGAAATGCTTGCCACAGAAACCCTAGAAAATTATAGCTTGAAATTTCTCGACATCCCTCAGTAGATGTCTCTTTTCGAGCTGAAGACCTTGGAGGTCCGGTGTCACTGCTATATCTTGGGACTACCATCACTGCCACAGCAACACTGTCTGTCCAAGAGCTGATGGATCATGGTGCAGTCACCTACGCGTAACCTTATGGAAGGAATCTAACCCTAATTTTTGTTGTAGGTTTCAGGATGGAAAGTCAGCCGACTTTCCGAGCTTGCCTGATGTCGAGAATGCTTTTTAAGTTTGAATTTTGTCTGATAATCTGTTTGAGAACTTGTTTGGTGATCCTGTTTGAAATTTGTTTGAAATGGATGGTATCTGTTTTGAACCTGTCTTGGTGCCGATTTGAATTGTTTGACTCTGATTTTAAAACTGGTTTCATTGATTGGTGATTTTACTCCTGGGTAGAGAAGTAAGAAACACTGTTTTGGTATTGTTTGAAAACCTTGAAACGACGCAGGCCGATGCCTGGGGAGCGTTTTGTTGTATGTTTGAAAACCTCGAAACGACGCAAGTCGATGTCTGGGGAGCGTTCCATTGTATGCTAGAAAACCACCGAACGACGCAGGCCGATGCCTGGGGAGCGTTTGGTTGTATGCTTGAACCTCCAAGTGACGTAGACTATGGTCTGGGAGCATTTGGTTGTACAGTCCTCTGAGCTCATGGCCCGGACCTTTTTAGGTTATTTGCGGGGGGAGTGACGAGGCAGTCGTTGAGTAGCTTCATACCGCAGACCGTTTGTCTCGGGGGAGTGCTCAGCGGCGCTGTTTGTTGTGTCTTGTAACAGCATATGTAAGCATTTGTGTTGCATTGTGATGTGCCAACTACTGAATATTCTTAACTGGATGAGATTGCCTGGGTATGTAATTTTAGTGCATCAAGACACCCGTGGAAGATCAGTGCGGTTTGGGTGTGATCGCTAATTTAACTACGCCAGCATATCAAGATCGGAAACTCCTTGAGCAAAAGAGCCGAACCAAGGTTCAAACCGATTGTAAAACAATGCCTAGTAATATATAAAAACCTTTTGCCTAAGTTTTGCCATGTCTTTTGTCATGTTTCTATTGAGCTCTGGTTCGTGCTCATGACTAGGATCTGGCTCTATTTGCTCTTGGTTTGGTGGGATTATTGGTGTTGGCATCCTCAAGTTTTCCAACACCCTCAGGTTTTTCAACTGGTCGTTCCAGCAAAGCTTGGGGTGTTTGAATCATTCTCTGACACATTTCAAGCCTTTGCTTTTCAAGTTCCGCATAGGGATATGTCATCCACTTTTGCTCTTGGGTTTGATTGTTTTTGAGTGGTGCTTTAAAAAGGGCGTCTAATGGCTCGTTAACTTTTTCTACCAGTATCGATCCTCCCGAACTAGCGCTCTAGGGTTTTTCAACTGTGTGTGGCATTGGTGCTATCTCAGGGGTTCCCTTTTCCTTGTTTGCTTCTCCTTCTAGTTTTCTCAGTTTTTCTTTGGCTTGTTTCAGCTCGTCTGCTAAGGAAGTTTGTTCTCGTTTTTTCCTAGCTTTCATTCTAGCTTTCCTAGCTTTCTATGTGTTTCGTTGACCTTTCCGCTCAATGCTAGGTGATCGGTTTTTGGTTCTTCAAAGATGGGATCGTCTACCGCTTTTTGAGCTTGGGCTCTCATGATCACCTGGATTGGTATCACCGCTTCGTTTTCTGACCCATTGCTAGATGGTATTGCCTCTAGTATATTCAACGTTACTTTTGCTCCCTTGTTCGGGTTCTTTTGGCAATCAAATGAGTGATTCCAAACTCCGGACAATTTGCATTTACTCTAATGATTTCGTCGTGAGGAGAGTTTCTCATCAAGTGGTCTCTATCACAAGAAGGGCACCACATGCCAATAGAAAAGAACAAACTGAACAGACTTTTAGCACTTCAATAACAACTGAACAGAGAGAGAGACAGAGAGAGAGAGAGAGAGAGAGAGACGACACGTAACACGGAGTGGCGGAATTCCACCCCAGAGAGTATTCGCCCCAAACCTTGGCGCCCCTTTCGGTATTTCTTTATATTGCATCAACACAGTACTAGCCGGTACTCCAGACTCTGCACCTTCTCCAGGAAGCATGCCAGAGAATGAGCCCATGGCCTCAAATTTAAAGGCCCTAGGCCCCAAAAGCAGTTCACATGAAAAGCCTTCAAACTCAAAAGCTTCTGGTCCAAAAGCAATGCAAAAAAGCTGTCAGCGTAAATCACGGAAATCCGTACAACTGCCACGTCAGCAATAAGCACAAAACACGAAAATCAGTACAACCTGCCACGTCAGCATGTAAGCGTAATTTCCGAAAATCCGTATAGTCTGCCACGTCAATAGTGAACGTGAAATCCGGGCTGTCCGTATAGATCTGCCACGTCATCAGTTGCTTCTGCTTCTTCTTAATTTTCGGAGATCCGTACAGTCTGCCACGTCAATAGTGAACGTGAAATCTGGGCTGTTCGTACAGATCTGCCACATCATCAGTTGCTTCTGCTTCTTTTTATGCTGCTTCTTCTAGGGTTGAGCCCCCTTGGCTGAGATCTGCAAGTTGGCTCCGTTCAGGGCTTGACACATCAACAGTTTGTGACATCCCCCCTTCTTGAAAGAAAGTAACCGTCCGCGATTACAGCATATTTGCAAAACAACTCAAGTTAGCTTTAAAAAAAAGTTCCGAGGGTCACTACGAGGGACAATCAGTTTGCTAATTATTTTTGTTAAGGAGTTGGCTTCTCCAATGATAGTGACTCACGGAAGGACAGCAAAGAGGCTACTCATGTAGTGGAGTCTACACTAGCACGGACTCCCACCTTCTAGTCACATGGTGACTAGTGCCGCCACCAGCTTCAGCCAGAGAGAGGCTTGTGAGCAGCAGAGAGGGGCAAGCAGTGCTCCCAATAAATAATTTGGACCCTCGCGTTCGAGTTTATGTTATTGATGTTTGAACCCGTGGGTCGGAGTTCAAGCCAATGCATGTAGCAAAGAACCAATCAAACGTATCTAAAACACTATGAATGAGTGCACCAATCCATTGTTGATGGTTGGATTACAGTTCATTATCTTGGAGTATGTTTGAACGTGATGTGTTCACAATTCACGAATGGGGATTCTTGGACGTAGTGTGGTCCACATTTCAAAATTTTCTACAAGGCAACCGATGCTCAATATGGCATTCTTCTAAGGTACAAAGTTGAGGGTAGCAAATCCGAGGTGTATCCAATGGAAGGTACCTCTACTAGGGTGTCCATTGTAGCTTCTTCATGGACTTGGTCTCACTATTGATGTCCACTATGAGCTACACAAAGGGTGTTAAGAGTTTTAAACATCTCAAGTGAACTGCCCAATGTGATCACATTATTTATTTTGGCTTTTAGGTATTTATTTTACTTATTTGTCAAAGTCTAGGTAGGGTAATTTACTGAGATGGGTATATATGTGACCCCTTGTCCCCATTGTACATTGTATCATTTATTCATTGCCAAGGTTGATTGGTTCAAAAGACTCTGTCTCTTGTTCTCTCTCTCTCTCTCCCTCCCTTGTGCTCACTCTCCTTGGTCTCTACGCTTCCGCATCGTCGACTTTAACAAGGATAGCAGAGTTGATGCTAGAATTTCTATGAAAGGGAACTCTAGGAATAGAGTCGGAAAAGAGTTGTAGGGATGCCATGCCCTCAGTCTAAACGGTGAGTTCCAAAGGCAAGAACCTGGTTCTCAAGGATCTGGCTAAGGAACGGAGTTTCCTAGGAATAAGGTTTTGCATTGACAATAGGAAGCCAAGGCTTCCAAGGACCATCGAGTGTGATCTAGAATGAACATGGTAATACAATCGGTTCAGGTACTTGTATAAAGACTTCTCCCCATTAATAAAGATACTCTTATGGGTTGGGTGGGTGGGGGGGGGGGGGGGGGGGGGGGGGGGGCAGCCCATCTTCTGGTCCTAGAATTGTGTCGATCTTCTCTCTCTCTTTCTCTCTATATCAATTGGCTTCAGTATTCAGTGATAAATTCTTTGTATCCGAGTACATTTGTTATTGTTATACGCTCCCGTTTGTGATAGCACCTCGTACAGACCCAAACCTTTCAAGGATGGTGGTCCTACAGTGAAGTCCATCACTTTTTCAAGGGTTCAAGATTTCCATAATGCCCTCAAGTTTCTTCAATAGTTCGACGTTCTCTTCCGCATTCGGAAATTTCACAGATGTATCGAAGTTGAGCCGACTTTACCTCTTTCCTCAAGGACAATGAAATGACATGGTGGGCTGCTTTCTCTTCCCAACCTCATAGCCTCAAAGCTTGGCATGATTTCAAAGTTGCCTTCTACCCCAATTTTCTTGATGAAACCTTTAAGCGGACAAAATCGCAGCTTGGTCTACCTTGAAAATGTATTCCTCCGACACCCTTGAGTCATAGAACCAAAGATTATAAGATACTTATCTACTAGTCTCTACTTTTCAAGGCATTCCTTTCTCTAATCAAATTGAAAAGTACACAGTGGGCTTTACCTTTTCCTCTGCACGATTGCGTCGGCAAAGTGGTTTCCGACATACATCAACTCATGTCACATGCAAGAGTGGGTCATCACTTCATGGAGGAGCTAGCCTTTAGAGACACTGCTAAGAGTCTAAGACTCCCCATAAAAGAATCCGAACTTCGCAATCTTCACAATACCTCACAACGACAAACCAGCACATGCCTCAACACTTCTACCCGACGGCTGACTTTTAAAGAGATGGCACATTACCAATCCAAAGGAAGGTGAAAAAAATCTATCTATCTTTAGTGATGTGTCTTCCCTCTCAACCACCTCAGTCATTGAAATCTTTTTCTGGATCTTCGTCATCTCCACTCACAATGGACACCATTTGGATAGGGATTAGGTCATATTTGTACTGATTCTTTTTATTTGATAATTCTGTTTGGTGCTCCGCTACATCATATTAGCAGGTATCCAGATTTCACCTTATGAAATTTTTGGCAGAGTCACAACCAACTGATAGTGTGGATTCTTTCTTAAGCGGCATGTATGCCTATAAACCACCTCTCTATTGCATTACCTGTTTTTATTTAATGGTTGTCTTTGGTTCTAGGCGTCATTATGGTTGAGTCTTCCCTGCATCTCTGAAGTGACGAAAAAACTACGCTGAGCTTTGTATTGATGTATGCTCCTATGCGTCGTGTGGCGTGGTGTGCATGTCGAGTTGGAAGCATATATTAGTACTTACTTCTACACCCAGTGGACACTAATGATGCTACTGAGACTGTCGTAGTATTTAGTCGCTACTATGCATGATGAATCTAATGATCACATTGTCTTGTGGAATGACCATGAGGCGACAATTTGCACTTCCCTCTGCACATAAATATGGGCTTTGCTTCAGTTCATCGTATATGTAGGAGGCATGCAGCTTGCACACCCTGAAGTTTTTGTCAAGAGGTGCACCGTTGAGATTGTGGACATTCTGTTTGTTTTTAGTAATGCATACACACCCTATGCATTATGAAGTAGGAGGTTACATTGTCTTGTGTGTACCATGAGTCTACGACTTGCACGTTATTTTACAGGTTTCCTAGATCCATCTAGGTATTATATATAGTTTCCCCTGCTCTCTTCCCCCCAAACCCACAAATCCCACCCAATCCTACTTTCACTCACAGTTCACATTCCAATTTTGCATGCAGGCCCAGCTGAGTTATTGATAGCTATTCTTCATGCAGGTTGGGATGAGGTGAATACCTTCTGGGACATCTGAAATTGAGTCCTTTGGTATCCTTGAAGCTAGCGCAAAAACAGTGGTGAAGTATACTGCACAAAGGAGGTTATCTGCAGCCAATCCTGCTGCTAAAGCTGACGAAGAAACACCAAAAGCCTCCGACACTGCCACATAGTTAACAGCTGCACCAAAGATTAAAGTTACTTAAATATCGAGGACTCAAAACACCAGCACATAGACACCCACCCTCAAAGTGTCAAAATTAGGAACTTAGCAAATTCAAAGGTGGTCAAACATAGACATAGCAGAATGCTTGTGAACTTTTGACAAGCTCAAGTTATAAACACAAGCCCATAAAAGAATGATATTTATTTAAGAATAGCAGAGAAAACAGTGGACAATGGACCGTTGAAAAAAGGAAATTAGAAACTTTGGCAAAGTATTTGCCCAAATCTTTCATAATAAAATCAACAGACCTGTCGCAAATTCCAACTCTTGAAACAACACCGACAAAAACTGCCCTGTAATATCTTGCCTCTTATACTGACAACCATTACACTCATGGTTCAAAAATGGAACCTGCAATCTTAAAATTGACTAGTGCTTTGTCCAGACATGCATAGGACATCACGAGTGTAACTAGTTTTTGAAATATGAGATGAGACATGGATTCCGCGATCATGGACACCAGCACAGATTGCGCGAACTTCTGACCAATATAGGCTTAAACCTTGTACAAAAAATACAAACCATGAATAAGCAAATGAACAAGAGAAGCTTTTACTTAAATGAGTCCATCAGTAATTGTTAGAAGAAGTAATTTTATGGACATTCATGGAATAGGACATAAGAGAAGAGCAAACCGCGAATACATTATTCTCAAACTACAAATACTTGCAAGCAACCGTGGCGACATTCCCCATTCGAGTCAATAGTATCTGCATTCAAGGTATTGCATGTGTGCAGAAGTCTTCACTTCTCCAATGTCTTTAGCCAGACACGTATTTATCCCTGAATCAAAGATCCAAGAACAACCTGTTATTACTTTTGGTGGAACCAGTGAAGATAAAACATTCCCTAGAATGTTTTCTGCAGTTCAGCAAGAACCAGTCGTCGAGTCTGTTGCTCAATTCCAAGCCCATATGTCTCCATTTTTCGACGAAGATATAGCTGATGGCTTTGACCCTAATCTTCGCTGGGGGAAAACACACAGGTTGAGACTTGGGCAGAAAGGCAGCAGATGGGAGAAGAGATACGCAACATAATACCAAAAGACATAGACTAGATTATGTGTCAAGACGATCCATGTGTCGGATATGAAGAAACGGAGTTAGATGAGATGGATGTGCAGATACCTCAAATATTTTCAAATTTGACAGCATCCTTTGATGAGGACTCTGATATTAGCACTGATGAAGAGGCCAGAATTATCAACTCCGTTAGCAGAGAAACAGGTAAAGTGAAGGTCGAATCTCCTACTTCCTCTGCTACTAGCCTCAAAGGGGTAAGCAAAATTGGTGACATAACCATACTAAATATAGATGGCCTTACCCAAGAGGAAATCTGGAGGGTTTTTGGATTCATATATAACTCTGCGCATTATGGAATCCTATATAAAGACTTAACACACAGACAATCTGTTTCCATGATTGTGGCTAGATTCCAAGGTATGCTAAGGGCTTGGTGGGATGACTTAAGTGTGGAAAGTAAAACATATATTATGCAGAGAGGACCTGAAGGTAGAGAAAACTTCGACAATGTTATTTCTTTATTCTTTGCTGCTCTTGTAATGCAATTCCTAGGTTCTACCAGCAAAATTCAAGATCGCAATCGTGAAGCTTTCTTCCGGAGTAAGCTTTGTGATCTTACACGGGTAAAGAAGTATCAGCAACATATGACCCAACTCATGTACCAGTTTCCAGGTGGATACTTCAAAACTGAGTACAAACAGTATTAAGTGAATTCTTTTCTTGAATCATTTGCCAATTTAAAAAAGAAAAGAATTAAAGCTGCTGTGTCATGCCAAGAAGAGACATGGAATGTAAATTCCTTGAATGCAAACTTTTCTTCTTTTCGAGAGTGATCCGCATACATTCGTGCTCATTCATGAGTGAATCATGTGCAACGTACAATATGGCATGCCTGTGGAAAGGGAAGACACGGTGACGAAAATACAAGAAACCGTCACGAATGAAACACTCGAACAATGCGTGTTGACTAATCATGCGAACACATAATACTTCTTGAGTGAGTTCTTTGGACCTCGACTCGAGAGCCAAGATTGGTTCTGCATGATTCATCGTATCTACAATGAGGTTAGCTTCATTGGAAAAACCATCTTCTAAACCATCATCCTTGTGAACAATCACATCTTTATCATGTAAATCATCATCCTTGTGAATAATCACATGTGTGTCGTGCTTTGGAGAAGAAAAGACTAACAGAGTCTCCTCCTTTTTCTTTTCAAGCTTCCCCTGCACATTATAAATGAGAGGTGAAGAATAAACAACTTCCTCTCCACGAATGACAATGAGAGAGTCACTTTTGGTATTGAAAGTGAAGAGTATTGTCCGCCCAATTAATGAGAGGGTTATGCTCACGAAACCATCGAATGCCTAGAATCATATCACATCCTGAAAGAGGAGACATTACAAATTTTCTGCGGAAGGACGCTTGTTGAACAGTGAATAACACATCAAGGCACTCTTGCATGATGAGAGAGTCCATAACGGGAGCAAAGCCCAACACCTCGAAAGGAGATATCTGACTAACCTCTGGGCGGGCTCTCTCTACCAGAGAAACACTAATCACATCATGCATACTGCCTGAATCAAACAATATGACAAAACGCTGACCCTTCACATGACCATAACACTTAAAGAGAGACTCATCAATGTGTGTCTGAAAAATGTGAAGATTCAAATTGGTTCATTAAAGTGCTTGTGGTAGCTGCGGGTGCCTTAGGTTCTTTAGGTGGGGCGGTCTTATGACAAGCCGCTTTAATGTGACCCTTGACGTGACATTGATAACAACGACCTTCCTTAGCATAAATGACTTGTTCTTCTGCCAAGGTATCCTCCTATAATTCCTTTTGCGGCTTTTTCATCCGGGGTTAGCTTAGGTTTAGCAGGTGTTTTAGCTTTACAGTTAGATTCATTTTGTGAGTTCTTTTCCGAAGGATTAGAGGAATTTGGCTAGAAGAGTTACCGTTCTTACCATTCTTACCGTTCTGAGGGTTCTGAGGAGTCTGAGAGGTACTTACAAGCGACTTGTTCTCCTTAGGATTTCCCTTATTGTGCTTCATCTCTTGTGCAAGAGCAATCGCTACCGCCTTGTTGAGATCGACGGGGTCGAGGACCTCGACATCATCCTTGATATACTCGTCCAATCCATAAAGGAATGCCTCTTTGCACTCATCATCCAATTTGCGTAATTGGGTACCGAGCTGCAAAACACGATTAGAGAAAGATATAACAGGCATATCATGCCAATCGTCCTTCAACCGTGCTAGGTACTGGGGTGGCATAAACCGCACCTTGAGCTTGTCTTGGAAGTCGGCCCAATTGAAGGAAAGGGGCGCGCCTTCTTCAGCTTCCTCTAGGTGCACGGTCAACTGTGCCTCTTGCCATGCGTGGTACCAATTAATGGCATCACCGGCAAGGTACAAGGCTGCCATCAAAACCTTGCTATTTCTTGTCTTCTTAGTTGTCGCAAAGTAAGCATTAAATTGATGCAACCAAGAGTGAATAATAGTAGCATCCATCTTACCGTCATACTTACTAAACGTCAACTCCTCAGTGACGAGGTTGTTGAAGTCCGAATCTCTGCTTGTGCTACTTGATGAACTACCACCCTCTTTGACAGGCTCGGGCTTCGAGGTGAGTACCTGTAGGACCAACTCTTGCATGCGTTGGTCCCTCTGCGTCTCACGGTCTAATGCCAAGGCCGCTTGTCTGTCTTCAACCGCCAAGCACGCTTGCTCACGCTCACGCTTCAAGGCTACCCTTCTGTCTTTGGCCGCCAAGCGCGCTTGCTCGCGCTCATGCTCCAAGGCTAACCGTCTTTCTTTGTGCTCGCGATCCAATTCTACATTTCTTTCCTCGGCCCAAGCGAGCTTGCTCACGCTCGCGATCCAAGGTCGCCTTTCTTTCCTCGGCCACCAAGCACGCTTACTCACGCTCGCAATCCAAGGTTGCTTTTCTTTCTTCGCGCTCGCGCTCCAAGGTGACGCGTTGCGCTTCTTGTTGTAATAACATCATGTCTATCATCGTCTTCACCAAAGCCTCCATAGATTTGGTGCAACCCTTGGCGTAGATGGCGAGGGGGGAGGGTCGAAAAAACCTCCTGGTGGGGGAAATTCTTCTTCGCCACCTCCATGCTCATCACCTTCACGCAAAGTATCCATTCCGGTTCGAATGATGACCATACACTGAGTTCTTGGTACTTAGTCCACGAGGAACTTGGGTTCTTGGGTTCTTAAGTCCTTGAGTTCCTAAGGTCTTTCTTTAGCTTGCAATCTGTGTTAGAGAAGGATCTTCTCTTACCCGAGCTCTACTCTTCCCTGCGGGCGCACCCCTTGGCAGCCTTGCGCTCACACCAAGGTTGCTTTTTCCCACCTCATGTCAATTGGTCGGCCGCTAAGTGCGCAGTCCGCTCTCAATGAGTGAAAAGAGGAACGAGGGGAGGCTGGACAAGCCCTTCTTTCTTGGGGTACTTGTCACTCTTTAAAAACACAATTAGGAATCGACACGCCCAAGTAAACTTGGATTCCGTGTGACTGCAACAAGCAAAATAATTTATGTGGTTCTTTCCTTGACTGATACAAAACACTATCAAAGCTCTGAAACCAATGTAAGGTGCAGCGTAAGTGAATGTTGAACTTTGCTCAAGATGAGTGCTCCGAATTGTGGTCAAAGGTTCCTTTTACTTACGGAAGGGAGAGCCTTCCGTTCCTTTAGTGAGTGTGCAAATGATCACATACAAAGTGAATGACACTGTGAATGAAGGTGCTGAGATTGAGAGAGAGAGAGAGAGAGAGAGAGAGAGAGAGAGAGAGAGAGAGAGAGAGAGGTGAATACGACACAAGAATGTTGTCAAACCCTCCTCCAAGGGCCCCCCTCTCTATGGCGAGAGAGGTCTATGCTATTGATTGCACAAATCTGGTACAATGGTCTAGATGTCAGAGTGAGCAGCGGAAGGTGGAGAGAGAGAGAGAGAGAGAGAGAGAGAGAGAGAGAGAGAGAGAGAGTGGCGATAGACACACAAGAGACAGATGGAAAAGGCTGGCAAGCCCCAATAACTCCAGATGGCAAAACTGTTGTGTACAAGATGGCAAGATATGAAGGGGAGAGTGCATCCTCCCCCCCTCCTATATATAGGAGAATAGGGAGTAGGTAGGGCAGACCAGAAGCCTCAATGACCATGCAAGAAAAATACCTATAAATGAGGAAAAAAAATGGAAAAGGACCAGAATAGGTCCGGCCGGGTAAAGTGTTGAGCAAAACCCTAAATGTGCATGAAGATCCCTGTCCAGCAGTTGTACGGGTGGCCAACCCACAACCAAGGGCCAATGCACGTGATGTGTATGAAGCCTGTAGGCAGGGTGCGAAGCATCTGGAGATGAAGAATCTAACACCCCCCCTCAACGAAAGATGCGGAGTCGCGGAGGAAGAAGATGCAACACGCCTGGCAAATCTGGAGTGTGAAAAGAAGCGCCAGCCAAACAAAAAACGACGAACCGTCCAGCACCAATGTGATGATGACCGAAGCTCGGTCAGGTTGATCAAGTCGCACAAGGAAGCTGATGGAGAGGCTAACAACAGAACAAGTTGTTGAAGAGGATATATATGAGGGAAGATGGAAGACGAGCAGGGAGCTAATCGGTAAAGATCAGCTGAAGTGAGAGAGAGAGAGAGAGAGAGAGAGAGAGAGAGAGAGATGGAGATGGAAGAGAGAGGACCCCCCCTCAAGCAGAGCACTCTGACACAAAAGGATAGAAGGCAGAGGTGGTAAACCCGAGAAACTCCAAGCCAAAAAGTGATCTCGATCATCAGAGGGAAGAAGGTGGATGAAACTAGAGGGTGAAGCCATCGTCCTGTGAAGGGCTAGAGATGGCAGTGGCAGATGTCTATCCAGAAGCCGTCTCATCCTCAGGATTTGAATCCTTCTTGCAATCCCGCCGTCATTTATAACATTTTGCTGCATAATGACCTTTCTTTCCACAATACGTACAAGTAATGTCAGGGCGAGAAGGTGTACAACCAAGTCCACCATGATCTTCATCTTCCAGACGACAAAGTTGGAGCCATCAAGCTTTTTGCCGGAGGAAAGATGGGCATGGCTGGGAGTGTTGCCATAGATACAGACAAAACAAAATCAGCAGCGAAGTTTCGTGTGTAAAATCAGAAGCAAAGGTGAGGATAGGATTGGAAAACTATGCCGGATAGAACGCCAGAAGACCGCGAAGTAGGGGGTACGTGACGGGAGAGGCAAGGGAAACCTGAAGGGATGCCGATGAAGCAAAGTCGAGGTGCTGTCCAAACCTGAAATCGTAGCAAAAGGAAGCTCGAAACACCGCGAGAACGCAGGGGTTTGAGTAAAAACGCCAGGTGATGAACACCGGATGCCAAGAAGGTAAGGTGAGGGCTGTACATGCACCAAAACAGGCTGAAAATCTGTAGGTAAGTGATCGGGAAATCGCCGGCAATAGTCACAACTGTTCAGCTTCTTTGCGGGAAGACCAAGGGGTAAGGAGCGGGCGGCTCCGGCTGTCCAAGATCGGCAAGCAAGAAAACGCTGAAGTAGAGGGTAAAAAACGCTCGTCAAGATATGAATGAAAACTCGCTGCTGCTCACGCTCACACTCACACTCCTCCCTCGCCATCGCTAAACCCCCCCACCCAGCAGCTCGCGCTGCCCCCTACCCTCGCACTCTCCCCCTCTGTCCCAGCCAGCCCCGTCCCGCTGCCCGCCCGCTGCCCAGCTGCGCTCGCGCCACCCCCTGCCCACCTGCATTCGCGCTATCTCCCTGCCGCCCTGCATTCCTCCCATTTCCGATTCCCCCCTCCCCCCCTTTTTTCTTTCGTTGCTCGCTGGTCTACTCACCTGAGCCTGGCTTGGGTGTTTTTCCCAGTGGCAGCGGCTCAGCCACTTCGCCCCATTTCGCCCTCCCCCCCTTGTAGCCTCTCCTTAGACGCACTCGTTCGCCTTCGTCCTCGCGCGTCTTCACAGCAGCAGACACCAACGGAGGGTTCTGCTCTGCCAAAGAGGGACTCCATTGAAGCCCCCTCGCCCGACCCCGCAGAACCCACCATCCGACTTGCTCTTTCGCCGACAAACCAAGCGAGTTTAGAGGCAGAGGTGGCGCGCCTCCAGGCCACCTCTGTTATTTGCAAGATTCTCGGCACCAGACCCAGCAGAGGGGAAGTGCGCAATCTCCTTCAGGCCCGCCTTCTCGTAGAAGTGGGCAAGATTCTTGATGTTCAGCTTCTCGGACGTGGCTACTACCAGATAGAGTTTGAGACTCCCGAGATGGCGTCTCATTGCAATGAGCCCTCTGGCCATCCGTGCAGTTCGAGCACATTTTTGACAATGGCGCCACAGTTTCGACCCAGCTACCGACGTTCTTGTCGAGGAGGCAGACCTACCCATCTCACTCTGCTTCCCCGGCCTAAGGAGGGAGTACCTTCCACTCCTTTCCAGGATAGGCTCGACGATTGGGACTGTCCTGGAGACACCACGCATGGGCCACGGCAGCCTCCGTAGCTGCCAAGGCGGCCGGCATTCCCAGAGTACGTGTTCTGGTTCGGGACACCCACACTCTCCCGAAGGTCATCCTACCTCGGGTGAGCGGCGGTTGGTTCCAACAGAGCGTGGAGTATTTGGCCTCCCGAATCAGTGTTTCATTTATCGACAGATGGGCCATCTTGCGAAGGCCTGTCCACAGAGGAGACCCCGACCTACACCACAGGCCCAACCCCAGCCCTTAAGGGCTGGCCACCAGCAGCAAGCAGAGTCATAGACTACGGAGGCAGAGCCACCCTCCGAACCTAGGGCTCAAGCAGAGGAGGGCTAGCAGCAGGTTCGCGGGGCCACCGCGCCAGCCTGGCACTCAAAGTGGTCCCCAGGCTCCTTCCCAGCAGCAGTAGGTTCCCACCTCAGCCTCACACTCGACAACCCCTCCTCCCCCCGAGTTCCCCCCCTCTTTCGCCCCCCTCATCCTGTTCCCTCAGCCTCTCCATCTCGCCCTCCTACCTTTGCCGATCCCCCTCGTCCCCCCTCCTCCCCTTCTCCCCATGCTCCCATATCTCCTCCTGCTCCAATCCCGCAGTCGTCCCAGGGGGCAGGGCCTTCCTCGGCTGCTAGGAGATATGGCAACGCCTTTGCCACGAGTCGCTTGGCGAGGAGAGGGACAACCTTTCTTGCGACCCCCTCTTCTGGTGCAGACGTCTCCCTTTGCAGCAGTCCCTCTTGGTCTGACGAGCTTTGACATTCGTCGCCGTTGGGATTTCTTTGCCTACAACTTTACACAGCTTCTCGGCGACCCCTCACCAGACCTTGAGGCACTCTGCTTCAGAGTTCATGTACTGTTCCTTGCAGCTAGGGGGATAGAGGCCTTGGACTCAGCGGTTGGCTTCTCTTTTCCCCTTTGCGGCAAGGATCAGGCTGAGTGGACTATAGACTCAGTGTTGGAGTGGCTGCAGACACGGGCCCTAGAGTTCTCTCATCACATGGGAGACCTAGGGGTTACAGACTTTCTTTAGACTCTATGGTCATTGGCTCAGTTTTCTGTGACACCTCCAACACAGTAGGATGTAGACACATTGTGGTTTACTTCTTTGCTGACACGCAGAGCCCGCCATGTTATGTACACATACATGAGGACTCTTGGACAAAGGAGGTTGCTTTGCGCACGGCTCGGTCAACTTGGGCTTGGGCTAGACACTCTTTGCAGTCACGCCTATCTCGAGGGACTCGGATTCGGATTACTCCCCATCCAAGCCTGCCTCGAAGATAGTACGGTTGGCTGCTGCTGCAGCATCAGTTCTCTCTCGCTCCCCATGAGGATCGTCTCATGGAACGTACAGGGATTAGGTGGGCCCAAGAGGGGGCGATTGCGTCAGAAGCTTCAGCAATGCCTTGTGGGAGGAGAGATTGACCTTCTTATGCTACAAGAGCATCATCAGTTGGAGAGCCGCATTAGACGTTGTGGTCAGCTTTTGTGTGGACGATATGAGACTTTTTGGTCAGCTGCATTTGGACCTAGAGGCATCTAGGGTGGGATATGTATGACTATTATGGACTCTTTGCAGCAGGCCATTGTGGGCAGAGGGATCATTGTGCCAGGCAGGGCTCAATGGATCACTATGCAGATTCAGAATTGCCTCGTGGGCTTCTTGAACATCTATGCGCCCAATGTGGCGAGTTTACCTGCAAAGTTTTGGTCTCAGATTGTTCAGTCTCTACCGTAGGCAGAGCAATGGTGCATAGGGGGTGACTTCAACATGTTGGAAGACCCCTCTCACAAGATTGGTGGTAGCCATACTACTGTGCATGGAGTTGAGGTGGCAGCTTGGGAGAGGTTTTGTATGACTGTGGGTTTCAGATGTGTGGCAGCATTCTAGCTTTGTGAGGCCCCCAGACAACCTGGCCTTCTCTCGTTCTGACCGCAGAGTGGGAGGCGTGAATCTATCTCGGATAGATCGCTTCTACACTGGTGACCTTTTCTGTGACTTGGGTGGGTCAGTTGGCATCTTGGCTGGGACTTCCTCTTCAGACCATGCACCAGTGATCCTCACAGTGACTGATAGATAGAGGAGGGGGAGCACGGTGCTACGCATCCCTGAGAGGGTCTTACTGGACTCTACGCTCAGAGAGCAAGTGGAGGCTCTTTGGACAGAGAGCTTAGACATACAGGATTCTCCTGCTAACCGAGTGGCCTCAAGACTTGCTCAGCTTAGTCGACTCTTTCTTCAGGAGTCTTCGGCTCGCCTGGCTGCAACTAGAGAGGAGCAGCGTCTCCGATGGGGCGTTGCTTCTCTGTAGAGGATGCAGAAGCAGCATCCAGACAGTCCTTGGTTGGAAGGGAAATTGCAGCATGCTCGCCAGGAGCTCGTTAGCACAGAGGAGAGGCGCCATGAGTTTGCTTTCCATTGACAGGCATCTCAGTGGACCCAGGTGGGTGACAGAGTGACAGGCGCTTTCTTTGAGGCAGTGGGACCCACGCATACACATGCCAAGTTAGTCAGTTGAGGAGGCCCGGCGGGTCAGTTGCTTTAGAGCCAGAGAACATGCATGCAATTGCTACTGACTACTACCGTGATCTATTATCTGGAGAGGCTCAATCAGAGTGGCAGGATGCATACAGAGAGCAAGTGTGGGCACAGATGCCTTGTCTTGTGACTGAGGAGATGCACCAGAGGCTTGAGCTACCTCTTCAGCTAGAGGAGCTTCACGCGGCTCTTAGAGCACTCCCCCGTGGTAGCTGTCCAAGTGAGGATGGTTTGACACCCAGCTTTTTCTTGGAGTGATGGGACTTGCTTGGCTCAGATCTCTACAACGCTTTCAGTACATCCTGCACACAAGAGAGATGCCTGATAGCATGAGTGAGGGCTTGATCTACCTCATTCCCAAGGAGGGTGGCTCCTTGGATGAGATTCGACAGTGGCGACTCATCACCATCCTCAACTCATCCTACAAAATTCTTGCCAAGGCTCTGAGTTTGAGGATTCATCTCACTTCTACAGAGCATCATACATGGGACACAGACAAGTTTTGCCAAGGAGCGTAGTATCCTTGACAACATCTTTACTTTTTGGGAGGCTTCTGCCCTCGTGCGGCTGCGTGGTGAGGATGTGGTGATTCTTCTTCTTTATTTTGAGAAGGCCTACGATAGAGTTGACTAGGACTTTTTTGGAGCTCTACATAGGATGGCCTTCTCCGATGCTTGGATCAGAGGTGTGTCACCTCTTTACAGGTGGGCACACAGTCAGGTACTTCTGTCAGGGGGTAGAGGTGATCGTTTCACGCTCACACGTTCAGTCAGACAGGGCTGCCCTCTTGCCCCCTTCCTCTTCTTGTTCTATGCTGAGGCGATGAGCAGGTTTTTGGTTTCACAACAGGTTGGTTTATGTGGCTTAGCGCTCCCTATTCGGGGAGATGAGCTACTGGATGTTGAGTTTGCAGACGACTCAACCTTGTACTTGGATGGCTAGGAGGCCAACCTTCGGAGGTGTGAGCAGGCTCTTGAGACTTTTTGTTATGCATCAGGCACACTGATCAATTGAAGAAAGACAGTGGCTTTCTCAGTTGGTAGTGCTCCTATGCCTGAGTGGATGGCAGATGAGGGTTTCAGGTGGATTCCCCCAGGGACTGCAGTTCGATACTTGGGCTGTCAAGTTGGCTTGGACTTGTCTCCTGAGCAGCAGATTGCTCCCCTCCTCCTGTGCATCAGCAAGAAGTTGTTACATTGGAGCTCCACACGACTTTCTCTGGCAGGCAGAGTTGTAGTGGCCAACCAGGTGTTGTTGGCTACTATGTGGTACATCACTTCTTGTTGGATCTTTTCGAGTTCTTGCATCAGCCAAGTTGAGAGGCTGATCAGGAACTTCCTTTGGTCAAGGCGTGACACTTAGATAGCCCGGGCCAAAGTGGCATGGCAGGTCATCATTTTTCTTGTTCTCGGGGAGGGTTGGGGATCATAGACCCAGCACAGCAGAGCAGAGCCCTTCTAGGGAAGTTTATCGTCAGAGGACTTCCAGGGAAGGAGCCCTCGAAGGAGTCCTTGCTTCAGCGGCTTAGTGCTAGGGTGCCTCAGGCTGGAGGCCCTTGGCAACCTTCAACCAGATGGATTTTCACAGAGATGCGCAGAGTTGGCTTGAGCAGGGACTAGAGGGCCGCTTCGCAGTGAGCCTGCTCCGTTCCTGGGAGCAGTTGCGGAGAGGCGTGGAGTAGCGTCAGCCTACTTGCACGGAGGAGTGCCCGAGACAGCCCCTTGTTTGGAACCCCATGGTTAGGACTCAGAGAGGCCACTTGGTTGGTAGTTGGCCTCATGTTTCTTAGGGTTCCATGGCAGAGGGTCCAGCACGCACTTTAGGTGACTTGCTACAGTTTTCAGGCTCGTCAGAGGAGCTTCAGGGCATCCAGCTATACAGGGCATGAGAGGGGTGCAGAGCATGTGTCGTGACATCTCAGAGGTAGTACCAGCTGAGTGGCTCACACCTCTCGAGTCAGCAGCGCCCAGATGGATCGGGGCCTTCACGCGACTTGAGGTTCTTATCTCAATTTGGGCTTTCTCAGAGACTGTACTCTCCCTGTTCTTCGACCTACAGGGTGAGGGATGCTTACACAGAGCTGCAGTAGAGTCCCCACAAGTGGCAAACTGCTGTTTTCAGAGGATTAGAGCGGTGGGCATCTGTGGGAGGACTTGTGTCATAGATCCTGACCCAACAGCTCTTGAGACTGGCCACTGGAGACTGTGAGCTTGGCAGAGCTGTCCACTGGCACGAGTACAGTGGGATCCTGGAGAGTGGCTTTGGAGGACCCCTTTCTCTCCTCAGCAGACCATCCAGGTGGTCCCTTTCTTTCAGTACACTGTTCGACTGGGACGTCATATACTGGCAGCACACAGAGGCTCGTCCTGTTGCAGTACCTCATTGACAAGAGGAGGGTCTCACAGCTGAGTTCTTGGCAGCTTTTTGGGAGAGGTTGTGGGACTCTAGACAGCCGAGGCGAGTCACTTTGTTCCAGTGGCTGGTTGCACACCAAGCTACAGGAATTGGGAGTTGCCTTGTACATTGCAGTCTCTCGACCGCATGTGCAGCTTGTGACCATCTTGTGGAGAGTCAGCGTCACTGTCTTTGGGACTGTCCTTTGGCACATCAAGTTTGGCTTCGTGTTCTTCAACTGATGCCAGCTCTTTCAATAGCTCGAGAGTACACTTGGGGGGCAACTGCTCGGTCCACTCTCAGGGGCCTGACACTTCAATTTGAGCTATCCTCCACCAGCAAGATGATGGTGATGCAGGGGGGTCAACCTACACTCCAGCCTGGTACAGAGCTTACTCACAAGAGTGGCGCAGTGAGAGAGACGAGTGTTGGGAGCTCATCTACAGCTGATTCATCTGACAGGCCCGCTGCTTCCGCATCTTCGAGGCTCTCCCTGTACCACCACCAGCGACTGTTCGAGATCTTTGGCTAGAGCTGATCCATACTATGAGAGGACAGTTCTAGAGACTCCAGGGCAGCTCCGACCGCATGCGAGAGAGCAGAGAGACTTCCCTTCGACTCTGGCGTCCTGGGCCTTTTTTCACCATGGTCCAGGGTACACTCCGATGGCAGTATTGTCCACCCGGGTGGCTTTCCCGCCTCCCATCTCTTGATTTAGCCTCATTGTACATATGTTGTTTTCCCATTGGGAGAGTCTCCCCATCATGATTGTTGTAGTCCTCTCTTGTAGAGGTGGTTGTAGCCCTATGGGCAGTTTCATTAACTATTAGAAGGATCTTTTTCTCGACGAAAAAAAAAACCCCTACTCAAATGGTGTCCTGGCTGCCACAAAAAACGCTAGAAATGCTTGCTTCTGTCCTACCTAAAAACGCTAGGGATTAGGGCTGAAAAACGTAGATCAGTGGACTGCCGTCCTGCAAAAAAACGCTAGAGCAAGGAGAAGACAGGTGGTGGCGATGAGGCAGAGGGAGGGATGGCGAGAGCAAAGGTTGCAGAAGAAGATGGCTGCCCACAAAACGCAAGGGCTGAGGAGAAAACGCTGGATCCCAAAAAACGTTGGAGGAAGAAGAAGCACTTCTTCGCGATGAAATCCTCCGCAGGGTCCTTCCAAGTGTAGGCGATGGCATATCCAAAAGCCTAGAGCTATGATACCATGTCAAAGTGAGCAGCGGAAGGTGGAGAGAGAGAGAGAATGGCGATGGACACACAAGACACAGATGGAAAAGGCTGGCAAGCCCCAATGGCTCCAGATGGCAAAAGTGTTGTGTACAAGATGGCAAGATATGAATGAGAGAGTGCATCCTCCCCCTCCTATATATAGGAGAATAGGGAGTAGGTAGGGCATACCAGAAGCCCCAACGACCAGGTAGGGCATACCAAATGGCAAAACTGTTGTGTACAAGATGGCAAGATATGAATGGGAGAGTGCATCCTCCCCCTCCTATATGTAGGAGAATAGAGAGTAGGTGGGGCATACTAGAAGCCTCAACGACCAGGTAGGGCATACCAGATGGCAAAACTGTTGTGTACAAGATGGCAAGATATGAATGGGAGAGTGCATCCTCCCCCGCCTATATATAGGAGAATAGGGAGTAGGTAGGGCATACCAGAAGCCCCAACGACCATGCACGAAAAATACCCATAAATGAGGAAAAAAATGGAAAAGGACCAGAATAGGTCCGGCCGGGCAAAGTGCTGAGCAAAACCCTAAATGTGCCTGAAGATCCTTGTCCAACAGGTGTACGGGTGGCCAACCCACAACCAAGGGCCAATGCACGTGATGTGTGTGAAGCCTATAGGCAGGGTGCGAAGCATCTGCAGATGAAGAATCTAACACTAGATGCAATGGACTTGCCAAAGATGTCAAAGACAATGATGACGGCCACGAGATGGGCTGAAATCTGAAAACGCTAGGGGCTGAAATCTGCTATCTGCTGAAATCTGACACTGTGTTGGCGAGGACGGCGATGGCGACGACGGGATGACGATGGCGCTGAAAACGCAGATGCTGAAATCTGCGAACAGCGGGGATGGGCAAACATTCTTTCTATGTTCCACTTCCAGATTATGCATGTGACAGGCAAGAAGAATGTGGTGGCTGATGCGTTATCAAGGAAGCCACAAATTTCAGTTGTGTCAATTCCTTATTATCATGCGCTTGATGACATGAAGGAACAGTATGCTACTAATGAAGATTTTGCAAGGATTTTTGAACAGTTGCAAGAAGGAAAACGTCATAAGCACTACCTCCTTAGAGACGGTTTTATGATGATGCATGGCAGACTTTGTGTCACTAGGCCATTGCGACATAAGGTCATGGTACAAAGTCATGTCCCACCGTATGCAGGGCATCGATGCGACAATGAAAGCGGTAGAGACATTCTTTTATTGGCCTACTGTGAGGAGAGATGTGGATACCTTTGTGCAAGCATGCGTGATTTGCCAAAAGGTCAAGTTTAAAAGGCAAAAGGCACCAGGGTTATTACAGCCACTGCCTATTCCAGATAAGCCATGCAAAAGCATTGCTATGGATTTTATCTTTGATCTTCCAAGAACACCAACAGGGAATGATGGTATATGGACCGTATTTGCACGTTCAGCAAGCAGGTCCATTTTATTCCAGTCAGGAAGAACATAAAATCTGACCAGATGGCGCGGTTGTTCATGTACAATGTGGTTTAAGTACCATGGTATGCCACAGTCGATTGTCAGTGATCGTGATCCTCGCATGACGAGTTTGTTTTGAAGAGGATTGTTTGAGAACATGGGCACTACGCTCAAGTTCTCGTCTTCGTTTCATCCACAAACTGATGGACATTCAGAAGAGCCTAATTCTACTGTCTTAGATCTGCTGAAATGTTATGTGTCAGATAATAAGGGCAAGTGGGAATAGTATTTGCCTATGCTTGAGTATGCGTACAACAATACGGTGCATTCGTCCACAAGCAAGGCATCTTTTGAGGTTGTTGAAGGTGGCAAAAAGGTTCCTCCCATTTTGCATATAAAGGACAAGGTCTTTGAGGCAGATCGACGTAATGAGAACATGGATGAAATGTATAAGAAAATCAAAGCTGCCTTGGAGAAGACTCAGGCAAAGCAAAAAAGGGCTGCTGATTGTCACGAACGCGAACTGTTGTTTTCACCTGGTGATTGGGTTCTATTGAGGTTTGAAAAGGCAAGGTTAAAGAAGATGAAGAGTAAGGAACGGTTATTTCCTAAGCTCAGTATGCATTACTATGGGCCTTTTCAAGTGCTTGATAAGATCAGTGATGTTGCTTATAGGCTCAAATTGCCTGACACTTGAAAGATTCATAATGCATTTCACCCTAGGACCTGGCAACTACTAACCTTCATTGTTGGTTTCTTTTCGATGATTTTTATTTAATTTTTGGGACCCTCCTTTCGAAGTTGCAAATGGCCGGACATTGTATGGCTAGTGTGAAACGGCCGACAGCCGAGAGTTTCACCCGCAGACGGGAAGGCCTGTCGCCACAAGTTCATTGGGCCAACCGGCACCGGAATCCGAGCAATTTAGGTCCCTCGCCACACTTATAAGTTGGTGGGTACTAGGAAATCAACTCAAAAGAGGCAAATGGACACATGGCAGCTCCAGATGCACTTTCCCAGTCAGCATGAAGAGGGGCGCCCATTTGAAGAAAGGGGCCTAATTTTTGCTTTGGAAGTGACTACAGTGTGTGTGTGTGTGTGTGAGTGAGTAGTGGGTGTGTGTGTGTGAGTAGTGGGTGCACATGATCACAACTTTAATGGAAAGCTTGCCTTCATGTTACAGACTTGGACACTCCAAGTCAAGAATCAACCGCGACAGCACCAAATAACCACTTCAAAACAAGTCACAGATCACAATAAATGTACACTGGCCCGACGGAGTTCCGTGCCTAGAGATATTGGCCCCAAAGACTGGCGCCCCTTTCGGTATTTCTTTTTATATTAATCAAATCAAAGTACAAGAGAGTGGCTAGGGTTTCACTCTCAGACTCTACGTCCAGATGCTCTGAGAAGTGAGGCCCTCACCACTAATTTAAAGGTTACAAGGGATGCCCAAAAGCAGAGCCCCAAAAGCTTGAAAGCAAAAGCAGATTCTCTCTCTCTCTCAATGTGAGTCAGTAAAAAGCAAGTTCTCTTTTTCTCTTTCTTTCTCCCAAATCAAAGCGAAAAGCTGAGATTTGCGTCGCTCAAAATTTCCCCCAAAATAATAATAATAATAATAATAATCCGCCTCCACGATTTCCGGAAATTAGGGTTTCTGGCAAAAATTAGGGTTTGCGGGAATTTTAGGGTTTTTGCTGTCCGCCACGTCATCACTTTGTGACACTTCACCCTTGCTCTATGTAGCACGACGATCTACTCTCGCGCATCTCTCTCTCCCCTTGGCACACATGGTAATGCCCCACTAGTTGGGCTTCTCAGATGACCATGTACAGTTCTGGGGGTTTTATGCGCGTTTGCCAAGGCAAGAGCCTTCTGAACAGGAACTGGATTAGCTAATTAATAAAAACCCACAGGTACACACAGTTCCATTACAAAGGATTGCGAAAACGGAGAGTTTTCTCGCGTGAAAACTCGTCAAATTTACAGGGGAACTATCCCATTGTGTGCGGGAGCACCAGAGACACACGTAGGCACGTTCTCTCCGCCCAAAACAATTCAAAACAGAAAATTACAGCCAAACAACAGGACAATGTCAGGGGAGCCTCGGGATGCTTAAACAGGGCTTTGGGCACCTGATTGTGTCAAAACAGGGAATTACAGTACGCTGGAATTGACCTGCAGCTCAGTAGAAAGCTTCCTAACCGCAAGGGAAAGTGTCCTTGACGTGTACTTTAAACCTATAGAGGATTTTGCGCCGTTATGCTGGTGAAATTGGGTCAGAAACCTGCAATTACAGCCATGGACAGGTTTGGACAGCTTGATGAGAGATAGGTAAAAGTGTTCGGGTCGTCTATATGGAATAAGAATAAAGAAATACCGAAAGGGGCGCCAGTCTTTGGGGCCAACAGGTTGTCGGCGTCTGCTTAGTAGCCCTCTAGCTTCCAAGCCGTGTGTGTTCGAAGTGTTAATTCCAATTACAGGTTTTATTTGTGTCCTAAAGTCTAAAGTAAAGTTTCGGGTGAAGGCCAAGACTTCAACAAGTCCAGACTACTAATTCGCAATCTTCGATTGCCCATCTGTCTGCGGGTGGACCGAGTACCAATATTCTCCCAGATTGCCCTCCAGAACAAGCTAGTGAAACGGGGATCTCTATCTGAAAATATAGATTGAGACATGCCCTGAAGTCAAAATATATGCGAGACAAACAGTTAAGCCAAAAGATCTGGCTTAACCGTCTTCTTGACTAGAATAAAGTGAGCCTGCTTGCTATTTCTATCGATGACGGTCTAAATGCCATAGTGCCCACTCTGAGTCTTGGGAAGATCAAAAATAAAATCCATTGCTATACTTTCCCAAGGTCGTCTAAGTATAGGTAAAGTTGCAAAAGACATGGTGCCTTATGTCTGTCAAACTTGACCTTTTTTTGGCATATCAAACAGCTGCGAACAAACTCATCCACATCCTTTTTTAGCCTCGGCCAATAGAAAAACCGTTCCACATCTTTTAAGGTGGTCTCTATGCCACGGTGACCCGAAAAAGGTGGACAGTGGCACTCTGTCAAAACCTTTTTCCTCAATACTTGTGTAACACACAACAAGTGTATCAAATAGCCTTCCTTGAGTGAATAGCCCACAACTGCTTCCCCACTCTGCAACCGGTCAAAGATGTCTCCAAAATCTGGACTTGTGGCGAACTGATCTACCATATCCTCGACGTTGTGATGATGAACTTCCGAAATAGCCAAAATCTATGGCATACAAGACAGTGCATCCGCCACCACATTCTTCTGTCCCTTAACATACCCAATCTGAAAGTGAAATTGTGACAACATGTTTGCCCACCGCATTTGCTTGTCCGAAAGCTGCTTCTACGACAGGAAATATCGTAAACTTAGATGATTGTTGAACACTGTAAGATCGGCTCTGAGAAGAAAGTGTCGCCACTGAGTAAGAGTATGGATAACTGCCACCTTCCTACATCAAGACAGCCCCCAAGTTGCAGCCATAGGCATCACAGTATACCTCAAATGGATACCTCAAATGGATTTTGCAAGTCTGGCAAAACCAATAATGGGCCAGTCGTTAAGTTCTCCTTGAGAGCCTTAAGGGCTACAATCTCAGATGGTCTCCAAGTAAAAGGAACCCCTTTCTGTGTCAAAGCATGCAGAGGAGAAGCAATCTCCCCAAAGTCTCGAATGAACTGCCAATAGTAAGAACACAAGCCCAAAAAACTGCGAACCTCATGAATATTCTTCAACTCTGGCTAATCTCTTGATGGTCTCGATCTTGGCCAGATCCATTTTGACACCCTCCGCAGAGACGATGTATCCCAAAAAGTGAATCTCTGGTAAGAAAAACTCATCTTCTTTCCATTTACTACCAACCGATGTTGCCTTCTCATTTAAGATCGAGTAAACAAAAACACTAGATTTCATTAATCTGGAAATGGTCAAAGCCTATACAAGTGGGATTGACTCGCCCTTCAACTTTCATCAAGTACTATTTCTCTACCCTTTTCATTCTTCAAAGCGGCTTTTCTCGCGTTGTACTTGACCACCACATTGTTCTTGTGGAACCAAGGGATTCCTAAAAGGACATTACACCCCTCCAAAGGCATGACATAGAAGTCCTCGTGTCCCAAATATCCCTAACAATACAACCGAAGTTTTCCTATGACAAGTCTAATGGCAACATCCCGTCTGGTGCCGCTAGAACTGCTTCAATCGGTGGTCCCATTTCTTCTAGCGTAATTCCAAGTCAAGCCGCCAATTTAGTCGAAATGAAGTTGGCCTTGGCTCCTCCGTCAAAGAAGATAAGGGCTTCATGATCTCGTACTTTGCCCCACACTCTCTGCAGAGCTCTGTACTTTCATCCAACTGCTCAGGGTCGATCCCCACAAAATTTGCTACCAATCCAGCTTTTGTCTTTCCCTTCTTTGTTGGCTCCTCTGCTGCTCTCGAGCTCTCAAGCTTGTCCGCTGGTTGTTCTTTTGGTGCCTTGTTAGGGCACCTGGCGTAAGCATGCCATGTTCTCCACAACCGTAACATTTACCCTCCTTGAAGTATTCGGCCCACTGCGCTGCCGACAGTCGAGGGCCTAAAGGTCTCTTCTTTTGTTGTTTTCTCTTCCTTTTGTTACTGTTGTTCGTATCTTGTTGTCACGAGGACGTGGCAACTTCTAACCTTAGTTGTTGGTTTCTTTCCAATGATTTTTATTTAATTTTTGAGACCCTCTTTTTGTAGTCACAAAATGCCCGGACATTGTGTGGCCAGTGTGAAACGGCCAACTGTCGAAGTTTCACCCGCAGTCGAGAAGGGCCGATCGCCACGAGATGGTCGGGCTAATCGGCACTCGAATCCGAGCAATAAAAGGGTGTTTAGGCTCAGTTCAAAGTCATTTAGGCCTCTCGCTACACTTAAAAGTTGGTGGGTACTAGGAAATTAACTCAAAAGAGGCAAACTGGACACATGGCGGCTCCAGGTGCACTTGCCAAGCTCATCCCAGGTGGGGGCGCCCATTTTGAGGAGGAGGCTGATTTTCGCTTCACAGTGTGCTACAGTGTGTGTGACTAGTGGGTGCATGTGATCACAACTCTATTGGAAAGCTTGCCTTCTCCCTTGCTCTATGTAGCGCGACGATTTTCTCTCATACATCTCTTTCTCCCCTTTCCACATATGGTAATGCCCCACTAGTTGGGCTTCTTAGATGACCATGTATAGTTATGGGGGTTTTATGCACGTTTGCCAAGGCAAGAGCCTTCTGTACATGAAATGGATTAGCTAATTGCTAATCCCCTTCAGGTACGCATAGTGTTAGGAAATATGACGTAGCTAAGTAGATATTTGAGTAGATTACTTAATAGAGAGATAGATTTCACACACAAGAGATTATAGAGTAGGGAGAGAGAGAGTACACACGATATACGTGGTTCACCCAATGTGGGCTACATCCACAGAAAAGCAGCCACTCAATGGCTTTAGTAATTCAAAACAAGTAGTTTACAAAGGGATTATACCCTTAATAGAGCTCCCGCCTTGCTTCACTCTCACCACCTCACACCCACCTTCTTGAATCAACTTCACACTATGAATGTGTGTAGAAATGGCCTCCTTTTATAGGCCAAAAGGGCTGCCCTCTCTCATGAGAGGAAGCCATGTGTAGCTGTTGTAACAAACTGCTGACGTGTCAAAGCCTAAAGCATGGAGCCAACTTACAGATGCCGGCCGAGGGGCCTAAACCCTAAGAAGAACAAGTAACAGAAGAAGTGTCACAAAGTGGTGACGTGGTTGCCCGAGAGCAGAAAACCTAACCCTAATTTCTGCCAGAAACCCTAACTAATGAAACCCTGATTTTGGAAACCCTAACCCTAAAACCTGCAAACCCTAATTCTGCTACCAGAACCCTAAAACTGCAAAAACCCTAACCCTAAAACTGCAAAAACCCTAAGGACAGATTTCTGTGTTTTGGGCTGGTTGATGACGTGGTAGGCTGTACGGATTTCCGTGATTTACGCTAGCAGCTTTAGGCATTGCTTTTTGGACCAAAAGCTTTTGAGTTTTAAAAGCTTTTTGCTGTAACTGCTTTCCGGCCAAGGGCCTTTAAATATGAGGCTAGGGCTCATTCTCTGGCATGCTTCCTGGAGAAGGTGCAAAGTCTGGGATACCGGCTTGTACTTTGATGATGCAATATAAAGAAATACCGAAAGAGGCGCCAAGGTTTGGGGCCAATACTCTTTGGGGTGGAATTCCGCCACTCCGTGTCGCGTGTCGTCTCTCTTTCAGTTCAACTGTTATTGAAGTGCTAAAAGTCTGTTCAGTCTGTTATTTTCTATTGGCACGTGGTGCCCGCCTTGTGACAGCCGCCCTTGTGTAGATAAGTCCAAATCGGACCCTCCAATCCACCCATGTGTGGCCGCCCTTGAGAAGACAACTCCACTTTTGAATTCGGCCACCGGTCATTGACTTCTGACCAACGGCCAGCGCCCATTGACTACCGGCCAACCGATCGGTCGTTTTCCGACCACTTTCCATCCGCCGTCCGGCCATAATATTCCGGCAAAAAAGGAATATTCCGGCCGTGAAAATTTTGGCTTTACTCGAGATTGGCCGTGAAAATTTTGGTTTCCGACGAGTAATTTTCCTTCACGCCCGATGGCTTCTCCTCATAATGGGGGCCTTACAAATGTGCGTTTTTACCACAAAAAATTACAAGGGGTAAATCAGGCTCTATACTTAACACATAGTTTGACTTGGAGACTGATCTCCAAACCAAACCTGTGACTGCTTTCCATCCTGGCTTCTTATCCTTGAATGCCGATTGAAATGAGCAAAAGCTCAACTTCTCCTTATTCACCACCTTTGTAAACATGTCTGCAAGATTTTCACTTGTATGCACCTTTCCTAGCTTTAGCTGTCCCTCTTCCAAAAGAGTGCGTATGAAGTGATATCTCACCTCAATGTGCTTTGTCCTTGAATGAAATGCTAAGTTCTTCGCAAGATGGATAGCGCTTTGGCTATCACTGTACAGGACACAATTGTCTTGTTTGAATCCAAGCTCTTCTAAGAATCTGTGAAGCCACAGAATGTCTTTGCTTGCCTCCGTCATTGCTACATACTATGCTTCCGTGGTAGAAAGTGAGACCACTTTCTGCATCTTTGAAGCCCAGCTTACTGTTGTGCCTCCAACCGTGAAGACATAGCCCGTAGTGCTCCTTCGAGTATCTTTGTCACCTGCCATATCTGCATCAGCATACCCTTGAAGAAAAATATCAGTTCCTCCAAAATACAAAGCATTTGTTGTTGTCCCTTTTAGATACCTAAGTATCCACTTCACAGCTTGCCAATGCTCTTTACCTGGGTTGTCCATGAACCTACTCACAACTCCCACTGCATGTGCAATGTCTGGCCTTGTCCAGACCATAGCATACATTAGAGAACCTACCACTGCAGCATATGGAACTTTAGACATATAGGCTATCTCCTCTTGTGTCTATGGACACATATCCTTCGTTAGTTTAAAGTGACCATCCAAAGGTGTAGAAACTGGTTTTGCATTTTACATTGCAAACCTTTGTAGTACCTTCTTGATGTAATCCTCTTGAGATTGCTTTATTGTCTTCTTCATCCTGTCCCTTGATATTTTCATACCAAGTATCCTCTTTGCAGCACCTAAATCTTTCATTGAAAAAAATTTAGACGGCTCCTCTTTTAGGTCTTTGATGTCCTGCATGTTAGCACTTGCAATCAACATGTCATCAACATACAACATTAGGATGATGAATTTCCCATCTCCCATATTCTTCGTATAGACGCAGTGATCCGAGTTGCATCTTGTGAATCCATGATCCAACATCCATCGATCAAACTTCAAGTACCATTGTCTTGATGCTTGCTTTAAACCATACAAGCTCTTGTTTAATCTGCAAACCATTTTCTCCTTACCTTTTACTTCATACCCCTATGGTTGAAGCATGTAGATTTCCTCCTCTAAGTCACCATGAGGGAATGCCGTATTTACATCCATTTACTCAAGATTTAGATCATGAGCAGCCACAAGGCTTACGATAAGTCTAATTGAGAACATTTTTACAACAAGAGAAAATATTTCATTGAAGTGAATACCTTTCTTTAAGCTTCCATTCATTTCCGTTAGCAGTTTTGACAAAAATTGTACCTTTGCCGACAATCTAGCAAGCTTCATCATCTCCCAAGTATACATACCCAAAATTACCTTTCGTGTAATCTTGGAAATGTTGCTTGTGTGGTGTTGCATGGAATAAAGCCCAGGAATCTACTATCCAGGAATTAGACACATTGTCTAATGAGAGAATTAGAGCATCTTGCTCTACTTTACTTGCCACATTGCCCTCTGATGTTGGCTTGTTGTCTTGAGACTCAGTCTCCTTCTTCTTCTTGAACCAACAATCCTTTTTGACGTGGCCCTTCTTGCTGCAGTTCCAACATTCAAGAACTGACTTTGTGCGTGACTTGCTCCGTCTTGAGCGATCACGACCCTTTTGGTTTTTGAACCTATCCTTAGGCCTTCCTCTTGTTTCCACTGACAATGCAGCACTTGATGATTCTCCTGTGAACTGACTTTGTGCGTGACTTGCTCCGTCTTGAGCGATCACGACCCTTTTGGTTTTTGAACCTCTCCTTAGGCCTTCCTCTTGTTTCCACTGACAATGCAGCACTTGATGATTTTCCTGTGCTTCTCCTTCGTATTTCCTCGCTTAGGAGAACACCCGCAACATCATCAAACTTAAAGAGTATTTGTGCCATAAATAGAATTACTTACAACCATCACAAGGCTGTCCCAACTATCCGGTAGAGATGATAGTATAAGGACAGCTCGCACTTCGTCATCGAAATTGATTTTCACCGATCAAAGTTGACTTATGTTTATGTTAAAGTCATTTATGTGTTCTGCAACTGAACCATTCTCTGCCATCTTTAGATTGAACAGCGCTTCATAAGAAATACTGTCACATGACACATCCAGCCCTATGTGTCCATGGACAAGCTACAACATGATCAGGGTTCAGTCAGTCCAGTCAGTCTAGATTTAGAAGTAATCTGGCACTTTTGTGAGTCTATTCGTAGACCGTGCATGACCAGTCACTTAGTGTAGATGCATATCCTCTGGTTGCACACAGCATGATCATCAGTATTCCCATCAGAATCCATCAGATTTCCATCAGGGAATTTTCCAGTGATTTTAGCCTATTTTCCCTATTTTTGACATTTTTCACTTATTAATTTAAGTGACTTTCCAACAAAAGTAGGTAGGGCAATGTGGGTAAGAAAATATATAAGCAACCAAAGTTAGCACTAAATGGCAGAAGAGGCAACAGGAGCCAAGCTCAGCAGGCAACCTCTCACAAGACCCTTGGTGGATTCCCCCCAAGCAAGAACCATCGCCATAGCCCCCTTCCCTCTCCTAACGTTTTTGCAAATGCATCCCAAGCATGGCGTTTTCTGCATCAAAGCGGCCTCACCAACAGTAATCATGCCTACCGTTTTTTATCAAGCCATCGCCAGCAAACTTCCAGCCTAGCGTTTTGGTATAGTAGCGTTTTGGACAGTTTTCAGCTTTGGACGGTTATGCAGCGATTTCAGCCATGAAACAGTAGCAAATTCAGCCCCCCTAAAGGTAGCGGATTCAGCCCCAGAAAGACCTCAGTTTTCAACCATTAAACTGCAGATTTTCAGCGTTAAAGAACCACAAACACAGCCCCCCAAATCAGCGTTTTTGGACTAGTCGCAGATTTCAGCCCATAGCGTTTTTGGACAGCAGTAGAAAGATTGCAGATTTCAGCCCTTAAGTCGACTTCGTCATCACCATCGTCATCGTCGACGTAGCCTAGACTTGCATTAGTCTCATGCATTCCATTTGTACCAGATTGTGCAATCATAAGTAGACCGCTCTCGCCGACGAGAATGGGGCCTTCGGAGGAGGGGTTTACAACGTCTTTGGTGTTGTATCTCTCTTCTCTCTCTATCTCTCAGTCTCATTCACTTGCACGCACAGTGTCCATTCACTTTGTTTCTGATCATTGCACTCTCTCATTAAGAACGGAAGGCTCTCCCTTCCATAAGAACAAAAGGAACCTTAAGCACAGTTCGGAGCACTCATCTTGAGCAAAGCGCAAACATTCATTCCGCTGCACTTAACAAATACCTTATTGGATGCCGATGGTTTCTCGTAGAAGTCGTCAAGTGACTTCATCAAGTCCTCCGTGGTCTTCATCTCCGAAACATTGAAGGCCACCGTTGACGCCAAGCTTAACCGGATTGTTCCCAGTGCCTTTCGATCAAGGACAATCCATGCTTCATCTGCCATTGTTGCGAGCTTCTTTGCAAGATCGCCTAGTGGCAAATAGAGGTCCTTCTGGTAGAGATAGTCTTTAATTTGCATCTTCCAATGTTGGTAGTTTTTGCCGTTGAACTTCTCAATCTTGAGCTTCCCTTCCTCCGCCATAACTCCCACTCAATTCAAGGAATCCTTTCCTTGAGATAATTTAGCTACGAGCAAACCTTGCTCTAATACCAATTGTTAGGAAATATGACGTAGCTAAATAGATATTTGAGTAGATTACTTAATGGAGAGAGATAGATTCCACACAAAAGAGATTATAGAGTAGAGAGAGAGAGAGAGTACACACGATATACGTGGTTCACCCAATGTGGGCTACGTCTACAGGAAAGCAGCCACTCAATGGCTTTATTACTTCAGAACAAGAAGTAGTTTACAAAGGGATTATACCCTTAATAGAGCTCCCGCCTTGCTTCACTCTCACCACCTCACACCCACCTTGTTGCATCAACTTCACACTATGAATGTGTGTAGAAATGGCCTCCTTTTATAGGCCAAAAGGTCTGCCGTCTCTGATGAGAGGCGGCCGCAAGGCCGCCCTTGTGTAGATAATTCCAAATCGGAGCTTCCAATCCGCCCATGTGTGGCCGCCCTTGAGAAGACAAGTCCGCTTTTGAATCGGCCAACCGGCCAACCGACCGATCGTTTTCCGACCACTTTTCGACCGCCGTCCAACCATAATATCCCGGCGAAAAAGGAATATTCCGGCCATGAAAATTTTGGCTTTGCTCGAGATTGGCCATTGAAATTTTGGTTTCCGGCGAGTGATTTTCCTTCACGCACGATGGCTTCTCCTCATAATGGGGGCCTTACAAATGTGCGTTTTTACCACAGAAAATTACAAGTGGTAGGTCAAGCTCCATACTTAACACATAGTTCCATCGCGAAGGAATGCGAAAATGGAAATTTTTCTCTCGTGAGAACTCGTCCGATTTACAGGGGAACTGTCCCATTGCGTGCGGGAGCGTCTGATACACGCGTAGACGTGTTTGCTCCACCCAAAACGATCCAAAACAGAAAATTACAGCCTGATGTGTTTTCCTGCAGGTTTAGGGTTTCGCACCTAAACTACAGGATATTGCAAGAGAAACCTCGAGAAAGCTGTGGGATGCTTAAACAAGGCTGCCAGTGACAAAACAGGAAATTACAGCATGCTGAAATTGACCTACAGCTCACTGGAAAGCTTCCATAACACAAGGGAAAGTGTCCTTGACGTGTACTTTTGACCTACTAGGATTTTTGCGCCGTTATGTTGGCAAAATTGGGTCAAAAACCTGCAATTACAGCTATGGACATCTTGGTGAGGTTTAGGTGGAAGCGTTTGGATCGTTTATTTGCAAGGGGAGCCTCGGGAAAGCATTGGGTGCTTGTACGGGACAATTGCGAGGAATCTCGTCTAATTCAAGGGGCAAGTGACCCTACAGGTGCGAGAGCTCGAGGGCTATCCACAGAAGTGATCCGAACGTGAATCGGAGCGCAAAACAGAAAATTCAAGGTGCTGTAATTTCTTGTTAGGTTTTGTAAAGTGCGTGGAAAGTCACCGTGTACTTGGAATTTTGTCCGTGGAGACTTCTATTGTGGTTATGCTGCCGAAATCGGGTTAGAGTAGGGCACTTTCAGCTTGATAAAAGTGGGTCGTCTTGTAGAAGTTTACAAGTTTTTCTCAGGTGTAATAAGAATAAAGTATTACAGAAAGGGACGCCAATCTTTGGGGCCAACAGGGTGTCGTTGTCTGTTTGGTAGCACTCTCGCTCTCAGGCCGTGGTTTGTTTTCAAGTGTAATTCCAGTCACAGGCTTATTCGTGAAGTTCCTTTCTGTCCTAAAGTTCAAGTAAAGTAAAGTTTCAAATGAAAGCCAAAGTCTACCGCCCTACGGGCCGGTTTTACTTGTCCAATCCAAGTTGTGACTAACCTATCTGTGGGGTACGTAAGAGTGCCCTCATGCATTGCAAATCCTTGCTTTACATGTCCCATCAATTGTTGCATGAGGACTTCTGCAACAAACAATAATCTCATATTTCTTTAGGTAGACCACAGCAAAATCACTCTATCTACTCCTTGAACGTAATTTTCTTGAAAGAAGAGGCGGGTAAAAAAGTGTTCCAAAATCTCTGACAATAAGTATCTAAAGTATCGTCCTTGATCATCCTCGCATGATTTCAAGCAGTGATCACATCACGTTCGTATTCTTGAGTGAGCCATGAGGAAGTAAACACTCTTTTGAACTAAAGCCACTTTGTTGGTGCCTCCCTCTGTAGAAGCAAGGTAGACCACCAAGTCTGTGCGTTTCCCTTGAGGTAGGATGCCACCCTCCAGACTTTGGAGTGCTCTAGATAGCGTCCTCCGGAGTATGCAATATCAACTGTTGAATGAAAGCGAGGGCATCCTTGAAGCCAAAAAAAAGTGTAAAACTTTATTGCTTGACCGCCCTCCTTAAAATCGTTGGGTTTCTTCTTCCTATCCTCAAGAAAATCATAATGGTTGGCTTTGTAAATTGCTTCCTCTTAGCAAACATCAGCTCATCAGACTCTGAAGTGTCCGAGGAAGAGGAATCCTTGTCTAAACCGTCAAAAGTACTTTCTGGATCTTCTATGAGATCGACTCTTCTTCACCTTCTTCTTGTCTCTACTGTGTCTCTGGGTCTTTCTCCTCTTCTTGCCCTTTCTTCCCTCGTCACTAGACTCAGAGGTCGAACAACTGTCAGAGCTATCAAAAGAAGAAGAGGACGAAATGAAATCATCCTTAAATCGAACTCGTTTCTTTGCCTTCTTGGCGTTTTCAAAAGTAGATTTCCCACCCAAGTAGCCAGGATGGTCTACTGCTCGACTCTGCTGCCCGGGTCACTTCTTGGTCTTCATGAGCCTGCTGACTCATCGTTCAACTGCTTTTTCAAACTCATCCTCTGAATACACCTTCTGGCCAGGAGACCTAGGCGGCGGGCGCAGTCAACTTCTTCAGTGCCGACTTCAAAGGTGATCGAATGACAGAACGCCATCTGGAATGCATCTCACCAAGCGCATACTTGGCCAAAAAAAATTCACATTATGTGGATCTTTGGAGTACCGAAGCGTCTACTTGACACAAGCGTCAACCTGCTGTTGCCGCTGCATCTCCATCCTTTTGTACTCAGTAGGAGGAGATGGCCCGTACTGCTTTAAATCTTCAGAAGATGGACAACGTCCATTGAAATCTTCATTGTTCTCGCTGAGGCCAGGTTGGTCGGGCGCCGCAGGTTCCTTCCTTGCAGGATTCGTCGACTGAATCCATGAGTGTTGTGAGTAAAGGGATCGGGATCCTTCGTAGAAGAAGAATTGATTGAGCTCTGAAATTGTAATAGACTTGGACACTCCAAGTCGAGAATCTATCACAACACACACGAGAAAACTGAAAGAACCGAGAGAGAGACGACATGGCACGGTGAAGTTCTGAGCCCACAAAAATTGGCCCCAAAGACTGGCACCCCTTTCGGTATTTCTTTAGCTAATCTCCCTAAGACTGAGGCCCTGGAAGTTTATTTATAGGCCCTAGGCCTTTCCAAAGCAGTGTACATGAAAAGCTTCAAGTTTAAACGCATTTGAGTCCCAAAAGCTGGCATGGAAATTGCGGAATTTCCGTACAAGTGCCACTTCAGCAACGCGATTCACGGAAATCCGTACGGCAGTCACATCAGCAGCACAAATCGCGGAGGTCTCACTCCCTAAATCTGCTCCTCGGAGATACTGGACCCACCACTAGACAAGATCTGAAGCTCTAACACACAGATCACCAAGCACTTACATGGTTTCAATCTATGCCTAGTGCCAATGTTCTGGAAAAATGTGTCTCAACCTACAATCATGCCATTTTGAAATTCAAAAATGCCAGTTGAGAGCAAGAGGAACCTTGTTTGGATTTACTCTATAAAGATATGAAAAATTAGCTTAAATTTTGAAATTTTCCTCCTAGAAAACTCATGAGAAAGAACTTTGTAAGGTTCTTAGAATGATTTTTTCCGAACACTACCTAGTGCAAATTGGAGTGGTAGGCAAGCACGTGGGTCTCAATTTTTTTATCAAGTTTGTGCTATGATTGAGTATGTGCCTACAAAAGCTAACCCTGTTGTAGATGCATTGAGTAAAAAAGGCCACATTCTCTCTTAAGCGTCATTCTTTTCTCTCTATTAGAGGTGTTGGTTTTCATGATCTTTAAAAATAACTACATAGGTTCAGAATTTGAAAAGCATTGGTTGCAAACACTAAACGCATAGATCCATGCAATTATGTGATTCGTGACGGGAAGCTTTTCTTTAGGAACTGTTTAAGTATGTTACTTTGCCTCAGAGCACCAATTTTGCATGATACACATGATGCATGAACGGGTGGTCATAGGAGAAAAGATTGAGCGATGCTTTTATTCGGTACCGCTGAAAATTTGCAGCTGTAGGCAGTCCCCCAATGATTTGTCCCCCTATAGGGATTGTGCAGCCGAAGAGCCCTCTATTAATTGGTGAATCCAACTCCTCAGTAAGCCAGCAATACGATCATCCAAAGGCATGCTTGAGGCCATTTGGATTGGATGGCATTGTGGGGATGATGGGGATGGAGATTTAGCAAGAGGGCAGCCTGTCTTGGGGATTAACAAAAGGGGATGGAAGTCAAGAGGGAGCCGATTGGAACGAGACCTGCAGCATTACTCAACCATATCCTAAAACTACATACTAATGCCGCCGGATGCCCACCAAAGTGTGACGATTTTTCTCGTTGGGTAAGAATCACCCTCGCGTTTGAAAGTGGGCTCTCTCAGCAGATGTATACTTTGTCAAACAGCTTGTAACTGAGATTTTGAATTGAAAGTCTGCTCTCCCAGCAAGATGTATACTTTGTCAAACTTAGATGTGGCACTACCACCAGGCACACTGATTTGGGATTGAGGGAAACTCTTCCTCTCATATGTCACTTTGTAGTTGTTCTCATGTGCAATATTTCATGGTAAACTGTGGTGTTTCACTTAGTTTAAGTGATCATTGCCTGGCACGTGGTGAAGACCGGCATTTGTGTCTGCAATTAATGAACTATTTCATCCAATGAACCCACAATACCTATTATCTAATTCTATTATCTTCTATCGAGGAAGAACCAATCTTCCTGATGTTTCTGCTTCCAGGTTGCAAGTCTACTACAGTGTTTGGATTGGATTGTCCATGG